>NC_142435.1:92693500-92994583 GCF_059453495.1 Arachis ipaensis
CATAGCTGGTTTTCACGACATCACACGGAAGTTCGTGGCCCAGTTCACGACCAAAATCGCTAAAGCTAAACACCCCATCATCTTGCTAAGGGTAACACAAAAACAAGATGAATCCACAAGGAAATACCTCGACCGCTTCAATGACGAATGCCTAATAATTGACGGGCTCATGGATTCAGTCGCAAGCCTCTGCTTAACGAGCTCATGAACGAAGACTTCCACAAACACCTCACCACCAAACCAGTGTGGACCATGCACGAGATCCAAAACGTCACCAGAGATTACATAAATGACGAGGAGGTCAGCCAGGTCGTCGCTACCAACAAGCGATAACACACCCACACCCAACACGGCAACCCGGCGCAACGACATAACCCACCATCTAGAGAAAATCAAATGGACCACCCCAAACCGACAAACACAAACCGACCACCAAGAATCGGCAAGTTCTCTAATTACACACCCTTGACAGCACCAATTACCGAGATATACCACCAAATAGCAGATCGAGACATCATACCGAAAGCCCGACAACTCAAAAAAAGAACGGGAGGCAACAAAACCCTTTACTGCGACTACCACCGAGGTTACGGGCACAGGACACAAGACTGTTCCGACCTTAAAGACACCCTCGAACAAGCCATAAGAGATGGCAAGCTCCCAGAGTTCGCCAAAATCATCAGAGAACCAAAACATGCGAAGAGAGACAGATCGCCAGAAAGAGAAGTACGCAACCCGAGAACACAAAAGCAACCTCCCAGGGAAAGCTGGTGCACGAATTGTGAATCACACTTTTCACAACTCGTACCACTTACCAGCAAGTGCACTGGGTCGTCCAAGTAATACCTTACGTGAGTAAGGGTCGAATCCCACGGAGATTTTTGGTTTGAAGCAATCTATGGTTATCTTGTAAATCTTAGTCAGGAAGTCAGTTATGTTTATCAGTTGAATTGCGAATAACCAAGAGAGCATAAATTAAAGGTTACTTGTTATGCAGTAATGGAGAATATGTTGGAGTTTTGGAGATGCTTTGTCTTCTGAATCTCTGCTTTCTTCTGTCTTCTGATTCACGCATGCACGTCCTCCTATGGCAAGCTGTATGTAGGGGATCACCGTCGTCAATGGCTACATCCCATCCTCTCAGTAAAAAATATGCTCACATGCTCTGTCACGGTACGGCTAATCATCTGTCGGTTCTCGATCATACTGGAATAGAATTCTTCATCCTTTTGCGTCGTCACTAACGCCCAGCACTCGCGAGTTTGAAGCTCGTCACATTCATTCGATCATTGAATCCTACTTGGAATACCATAGACAAGGTTTAGACTTTCCGGATTCTCATGAATGCCGCCATCAGTTCCAGCTTATACCACGAAGATTCTAATTAAGAGATCTAAGAGATACTCATTCAATCAGATATAGAACGGAGGTGGTTGTCAGGCACACGTTCATGGGTTGAGGAAGGTGATGAGTGTCACGGATCATCACCTTCATCACAGTTAATCGCGAATGAACATCTTAGGTAGGAACAAGCGTGTTTGAATGGAAAACAGAAATACTTGCATTAATTCATCGAGACACAGCAGAGCTCCTCACCCCCAACAATGGAGTTTAAAGACTCATGCCATCAAAGAGTACAAAGTTCAGATCTAAAAAATGTTATGAGATCCAAAATAAGTCTCTAAAAGTTGTTTAAATACTAAACTAGTAGCCTAGGTTTACAAAAAATGAGTAAACTATGATAGATGGTGCAGAGATCCACTTCTGGGGCCCACTTGGTGTGTGCTGGGGCTGAGACTTAAGCAATTCACGTGCATAAGGCCATTTTGGGCGTTCAACGCCAGGTTTGAATCCATTTCTGGCGTTGAACTCCAACTTCTAATCCTTTTCTGGCGCTGGACGCCAGAATTGGGCAGAGAACTGGCGTTGAACGCCAGTTTACGCCATCTATCCTTGAGCAAAGTATGGAATATTATATATGGATGGAAAGCCCTGCATGTCTACTTTCCAACGCAATTAAAATCACGCCATTTCGAGTTATTTAGCTCCAGAAAATCCACTTTGAGTGCAGGGAGGTCAGAATCCAACAGCATCAGCAGTCCTTTTTCAGCCTGAATCAGATTTTTGCTCAGCTCCCTCAATTTCAGCCAGAAAAATTCCTGAAATTACAGAAAAACACACAACTCATAGTAAAGTCCAGAAATTTGAATTTTTCCTAAAAACTAATGAAAATAAACTAAAAACTAACTAAAACATACTAAAAACTATATGAAATTAACCCCAAAAAGCGTATAAAATATCCGCTCATCACAACACCAAACTTAAACTGTTGCTTGTCGTCAAGCAACTAGACAAATAAAATAGAAGACTAATAGGTTGAGAAGCAATAATATCTTAGAGTTTTGAGTGAAGCTCAGATTCTAATTAGATGAGCTGGACTAGTAGCTTTTTGCTTCCGAACAGTTTTGGCATCTCACTTTATCCATTGAAGCTCAGAGTGATTGGCATCTATAGGAACTTAGAATTCAGATAGTGTTATTGATTCTCCTATTTCAGTATTATGATTCTTGAACACAGCTATTTCATGAGTCTTGGCCGTAGCCCTAAGCACTTTGTTTTCCAGTGTTACTACTGGATACATAAATGCCACAGACACATAATTGGGTGAACCCTCTGGATTGTGACTCAGCTTTGCTAAAGTCCCCAATTAGAGGTGTCCAGAGTTCTTAAGCACACTCTTCTTTCTGCTTTGGACCTTGACTTTAACCGCTCAGTCTCAAGTTTTCACTTGACACCTTCACGCCACAAGCACATGGTTAGGGACAGCTTGGTTTAGCCGCTTAGGCCAGGATTCTATTCCCTTAGGCCCTCCTATCCACTGATGCTCAAAGCCTTGGGATCCTTTTTATTACCCTTGCCTTTTGGTTTTAGAGGTTATTGGCTTTTTGCTCTTGCCTCTTGGTTTTAAGAGCTTTTGGCTTTTTCTGCTTGCTTTTTTTTTTTCTTTTATGCAAGCTTTGTTCTTTGCTGCTTTTTCTTGCTTCAAGAATCATTTTTATGATTTTTCAGATTATCAATAACATGTCTCATGTTCATCATTCTTTCAAGAGCCAACATATTTAACAGTCTTAAGCAACAAATTCAAAAGACATATGCATTGTTCAAGCATTTATTCAGAAGACAGAAAGTATTGCCACCACATGTAACTAATTAGAATTTCTCTTATTAAAACTCGAAATTTTATTGCCTCTTATTCAAAAGATCTACTATTTTATTCATGTTTGCTGATGATGAGAAAAATAAACTATAGCTTAATTGGAGATAAGATCAAAATAGATACTAATTACTACTATATGACACCTAAGTTGAACTTTTCTAATGACACTATCACAGATTTAAAGCAGAAATTGGAATTTAACAACCTTTATTCCGGGGGAACAGGGGTTCCTCTGATCCTTGGGGTGCTCGGTCCTGCAAGAGATAACTTCTGGCGCTTCAAGTCCCTTAAGTCACGCCCTTGCTCCTCTTATTCTTTAAACATATAGGTAAGAATTTGACTGTGTTCCTTCTGTTCTTTTATTATTTGCTCCATAGCTTCCCGTATCTTGGTGATGGACGTCTCAAGATACTCCCAATATTCAGATTGAGGGATTTCTGGAAGGAATTCCTGCATTTTCTTCTTGGTGGGATCCTCCTGCGTTTGTTGTTTTTCCATTGATGCTTTGGTGATTGGCTTCTCAACTGAGATGTACTCAGTTATTCCCATCCTTACTCCAGCATCCTTGCAGAGCAGCGATATCACACTTGGGTAAGCCAACCTGGCTTCTTTAGAATTTTTGTTAGCAATTTTGTATAGTTCAGTTGAGATCAGCTGATGAACTTCCACTTCTTTTCCCATCATGATGCAATGGATCATCACTGCTCTTTTAACTGTGACTTCAGAACGGTTGCTGGTAGGCAACAGAGAATGCCCAATGAAGTCCAGCCATCCTCTGGCGACTGGTTTGAGATCTTCTCTCTTGAGTTGATTTGGGACACCCTTTGTGTTGGTGGTCCATCTGGCTTCAGGGGTACATATGTCATCTAGAATCTTATCCAGGCCCTTGTCTGTTCTCATCATTCTCCTGTTGAAGGAATCTGGATCATCTTTCAGCTGAGGTAGCTTTAAGATCTCTCTGATCTTGTCAGGGGTGGTATGAACAATCTTTCCTCTGACCATGGTCCGATATTCATAGAAGGCAGTTCCAGATAGTTTTTGCTTGTCAGTCTGCCACATATTAGCATAGAACTCCTGGATCATATTCCTTCCCACCTTCGTTTCAGGATTAGCTAGGACTTCCCATTTCCTGATTCGAATTTGCTCCTGGATCTCCGGATATTCATCTTCTTTCAGATCGAATCTAACTTCCGGGATCACTGATCTCAAACCCATTATTTTGTTATAATGGTCCGAATGTTCTTTAGATAAGAACTTCCCTTGATTCCAAAGTGGTTTTGGAACGCTCTCTTTCTTGCCTCTTGGAGTGGGTTGTTTTCCTTTGGGGGCCATGATCTTAGTGATCGCAGATAAACACACCAAACTTAGAGGTTTGCTGGTCCTCAAGCAAAAGAAAAGAAAGGAGAGGGATAGAAGGAGAGCTAGGTGCAATTGTTGATGGGAGAGGAGGGAGGCCGAACTCAAATTTATAAGGGGGGAGGGTGGGTTTCTCGAAAAAAAGAGATAAAGATATGATAAAAAGATTTATTTGGAAAAGATAAGATAGAAGATATAGTTTAAAATTGAGAGGATATGAAAGATTTTTGAGAAAGATAGATTTAATTTTTGAAAAAGATAAAGTGAAGGTTTTGAAAAAGATATTGATGAGTTGAAAAAGATAGATTTGTAAAAAAAATTTTGAAAAGAGTTGGATTGAATTTGCAAAGATGCCTGGTGCTTATGGATTAAAATACATTTGATATTTTTAGTGGTAGGGTTTTTAGAAATTATGGAATTTAGAAATCAGGGTTCTTAACATGTTCATGTAAGAAATCATGAATTGAAGTAAGAAAATCAAGGTTGGAATGAAAAATTTTGAATAAAAATGAGTTTTGTCTCCTCCCTGCCATCCTGGCGTTTGAACGCCTAAACACTGCCTGTTTTGGGCGTTCAGCACCCAATTGCTGCTCTCCTGGGCGTTCAACGCCCAGCTGCTGCCATTACTGGCGTTCAACGCCCAGTGGGTGCCCCTTTCTGGCGTTGAACGCCCAGATTGCTACCATTACTGGCGTTTTCTTGCCAGTGAGCTCTTTTTCTCTGTTTTGTGTGCCGAGGTCTTCTGTAAATGATTCCTCACCTTAGTGTCAGTGAACTTTATATAAACAAATAAAAATAAAAATAAAAAATAGGGCAAAATGCTTAGAGGATTGTTGCCCCATGGCTGGGTGGACTCCCAGCAAGCGCTTCTTTATTGTCTTTAGCTGGACCTTGCTGAGCTTTTAATCTAGCTTCAGCCTTGAGCATTCTTGCTCAATGTTGCCTTCAAGATAATGCTTGATTCTCTGTCCATTGACAATGAACTTCTTATCAGAATCAATATCTTGAAGCTCCACATAACCATATAGTGATACACTTGTAATCACGTATGGTCCCCTCCACCGGGATTTCAGTTTCCCGGGGAATAGCCTGAGTCTAGAGTTAAACAACAGGACCTTCTATCCTGGTTCAAAGATTCTAGATGACAGCTTTCTGTCATGCCATTTTTTTTATTTCTCTTTATAAAGCTTAGCATTTTCGAAAGCTGTGAATCTGAATTCCTCTAGCTCATTTAGCTGGAGCATTCGTTTTTCTCCTGCTAATTTGGCATCAAAGTTTAGGAATCTGGTTGCCCAGTAGGCCTTATGTTCCAGTTCCACGGGCAGGTGACATGCCTTACCATACACGAGTTGGTATGGAGAGGTCCCTATAGGGGTCTTGAATGCTGTCCTGTAAGCCCACAGAGCATCATCCAAGCTCCGTGCCCAATCCTTTCTACGGGTATTTACTGTCCGTTCCAGGATTCTCTTTAATTCTCTGTTAGAGACTTCAGCTTGCCCATTGGTTTGTGGATGATATAGAGTAGCCACCTTGTGGCGAATCCCATACCGAACCATGGCAGAGTAAAGCTGTTTATTGCAGAAGTGAGTGCCCCCATCACTTATGAGTATTCTAGGGACACCAAACCTGCTAAAGATATGTTTCTGGAGGAACTTCAGCACTGTTTTAGTATCATTGGTGGGTGTGGCAATGGCCTCAACCCATTTTGATACATAGTCAACTACTACCAGAATATAAGTGTTTGAGTATGACGGTGGGAAAGGTCCCATGAAGTCAATTCCCCATACGTCAAACAACTCAATTTCCAAGATTCTCTGTTGAGGCATGGCGTAACCATGAGGCAGATTACCAGCTCTTTAGCAACTGTCACAGTTACGTACAAACACTCGGGAATCTTTATAGAGTGTGGGCCAATAGAAGCCACATTGGAGGAACTTGGTGGCTGTTCGCTCACCTCCGAAATGGCTTCCATATTGAGATCCGTGGCAATGCCACAGGATCCTCTGTGCTTCTTCTCTAGGCACACACCTACGGATAATTCCGTCTGCACATCTCTTAAAGAGATAAGGTTCATCCCACAAGTAGTACTTTGCATCAGTAATTAATTTTTTCTTCTGTATCCTGTTGTACTCCTTGGGTATGAACCTTACAGCTTTATAGTTTGCAATATCGGCAAACCATGGTGTTTCCTGAATGGCAAACAAATGCTCATCTGGAAACATCTCAGAGATCTCAAGAGAGGGGAGGGGCGTCCCTTCTACTGGCTCTATCCGTGATAGATGATCAGCCACTTGGTTCTCTGTCCCTTTTCTGTCTCTTATTTCTATATCAAACTCTTGCAGAAGCAACACCCATCTAATGAGCCTGGGTTTTGAATCCTGCTTTGTGAGTAGATATTTAAGAGTAGCATGATCAGTATACACAATCACTTTTGATCCTACTAAGTATGATCTGAACTTGTCAATGGCGTAAACCACTGCAAGTAGTTCTTTTTCTGTGGTTGTGTAGTTTTTCTGGGCATCATTTAGAACGTGACTAGCATAATAAATGACATGCAGAAGCTTGTCATGCCTCTGTCCCAATACTGCACCAATGGCGTGATCACTGGCATCACACATTAGCTCAAATGGTAACATCCAGTCTGGTGCAGAAATGACTGGTGCTGTGACCAGCTTAGCTTTCAGCATTTCAAACGCCTGCAGGCACTCTGTGTCAAACACAAATGACGTGTCAGCAGCTAGCAGATTGCTTAGAGGTTTTGCGATTTTTGAAAAATCCTTTATAAACCTCCTATAGAATCCTGCATGCCCCAGAAAGCTTCTGATTGCCTTAACATTGGCAGTTGGTGGTAATTTTTCAATTACCTCTATTTTTGCTTGATCCACCTCTATTCCCTTGTTTGAGATTTTATGCCCAAGAACAATTCCTTCAGTCACCATGAAGTGACACTTTTCCCAGTTTAAAACTAGGTTGGTCTCTTAGCATCTTTTCAAAACAAGTTTCAGGTGATCAAGACATGAGCTGAATGAGTCTCCATATACTGAGAAGTCATCCATGAAGACTTCCAGAAATTTTTCCACCATATCAGAGAAAATAGAGAGCATGCATCTCTGGAAGGTTGCAGGCGCATTACATAGTCCAAATGGCATCCTTCTATAAGCAAACACTCCAGATGGACATGTGAATGCTGTTTTCTCTTGATCCTGAGGATCTACTGCAATCTGGTTATAGCCTGAGTAGCCATCCAAAAAGCAGTAATAATCATGACCTGCTAGTCTTTCTAGCATCTGGTCTATGAATGGTAAAGGAAAATGATCCTTTCTGGTGGCTGTATTGAGCCTTCTGTAGTCAATACACATGCGCCACCCTGTAACTGTTCTTGTAGGAACCAGTTCATTTTTTTCATTATGAATCACTGTCATGCCTCCCTTTTTTGGGACGACTTGAACAGGGCTCACCCAGGGGCTATCACAAATAGGATAAATAATCCCAGCCTCCAGTAATTTGGTGACCTCTTTCTACACCACTTCTTTTATGGCTGGATTTAGCCGCCTCTGTGGTTGAACCACTGGTTTGGCATTATCCTCCAATAAGATTTTGTGCATGCATCTAGCTGGGCTTATGCCCTTAAGGTCACCTATGGACCACCCAAGAGCTGTCTTGTGTGTCCTTATCACTTGAATAAGTGCCCCCTCTTCCTGTGAATTTAAAGCAGAGCTTATAATCACTGAAAAAGTGTCACCTTCTCCTAGAAACGCATATTTCAAGGATGGTGGTAATGGCTTGAGCTCGGGTTTAGGAGGTTTTTCCTCTTCCAGAAGAAATTTCAGAGGCTCTTTCATGTCCTCTGAATCCTCTAAATCAGGCTGAACATCTTTAAAGATGTTTTCCAACTCTGATTCAAGACTCTCATCCATGTTGATCTCTTCTACCAAAGAGTCAATAAGATCAACTTTCATGCAGTCTTTTGATGTGTCTGGATGCTGCATGGCTTTGACAGCGTTCAACTTGAATTCATCATCATTGACTCTCAGGGTTATTTCCCCCTGTTGGACGTCAATGAGGGATCGTCCAGTTGCTAGGAAGGGTCTTCCTAGAATGAGAGTAGCACTCTTGTGCTCCTCCATTTCCAACACAACAAAGTCAGTGGGAAAGGCGAATGGCCCAACTCTGACAATCATGTCTTCAATCACGCCTGATGGGTATTTAGTGGAACCATCAGCAAGTTGGAGACATATCCGGGTTGGTTTAACTTCTTCAGTTAAGCCAAGCTTCCTGATAGTGGATGCAGGTATTAGGTTGATGCTTGCCCCAAGATCGCATAAAGCTGTCTTGGTGCAATTACCTTCTAATATGCATGGTATCAGAAAACTCCCAGGGTCTTTAAGCTTTTCAAGAAAGCTCTTCAGAATGACTGCACTACATTCTTCAGTGAGGAGAACTCTTTCTGTTTCTCTCCAATCCTTTTTATGACTCAAGATCTCTTTCATGAACTTGGCATAAGAAGGTATTTGCTCAAGTGCTTCTGCAAATGGAATTTTTATTTCAAGAGTCCTGAGATAATCTGCAAAGCGAGCAAATTGCTTATCCTGCTCCTCTTTCCGGAGTTTTTGAGGATAAGGTATCTTGGCTTTATATTCTTCAACCTTAGTTGCTGTAGATTTACTGCCTACAGAAGTGGTTGAAGAAGCCTTTTTAGAGGGGTTGTTATCAGCATTTGTGTGTGTCTGATCCCTCACTGGCAATTGAGTGCCAGAGTTAGAAGCTGGAGTGAAACTGGACGCCAGCTCCTTGTCTGCTCCTGGCGTTTGAACGCCAGATTTGTGCCCATTTTGGGCGTTCAGCGCCAGATCTTGCCCATTTTGGGCGTTCACGCCAGATCCTTGCCCATTTCTGGCGTTGAATGCCAGTCCTGCCTTGTTTCTGGCGTTGAACGCCAGTCCTGAGTATGGTCTGGGCATTCAGCGCCAGCCTTCCACCAATTTTCTGGCGTTTTAGTTCCAGAATTACATTTCCCTGGGATCTTACTGTCCTCAGGTGAATTTTGGGTGGTTTGCTCATTTCTTAGCTTTTTGTTGCCTTGAGGTGGGGTATTTAATGTTTTCCCACTTCTTAGTTGAACTGCTTGGCATTCTTCTGCTATTTGCCTTGACAGCTGCTACTTTGTTTGCTTAAACTGTTCATCCATATGTATATTAGCCATCCTTGTCTCTTGTAGTCTATCTTTGAATTCGGCTAACTGCTTTGTTAGAAAGTCCAATTGCTGATTGAATTCAACAGCTTGTTTTACAGAACTGAGTTCAGCAGTTGCTGTTTTGACCTCTTCTTTCATGGAAGGGTCACTGCTTAGGTACAGATGCTGATTCCTGGCAACTGTATCAATGAGCTCTTGGGCTTCTTTAATTGTCTTTCTCATGTGGATAGATCCACCATCTGAGTAATCCAAAGACATCTGAGCTCCTTCTGCAAGCCCATAATAGAAGATGTCTAACTGAACCCACTCTGAAAATATTTCAGAGGGGCATTTTCTTAGCATCTCTCTGTATCTCTCCCAGGAATCATAAAGAGATTCATTATCTCCTTGTTTAAAGCCTTGGATATCCAGCCTTAGCTGTGTCATCCATTTTGGGGGAAAGTATTGATTCAGGAATTTTTCTGTCAGTTGTTTCCATGTCCTTATGCTGGCCTTAGGTTGGTTATTTAACCACCTCTTAGCTTGATCTTTCACAGCAAATGGAAACAGTAATAGTCTGTAGACATCTTGATCTATTTCCTTATCATGTACTGTGTCAGCAATCTGTAGAAACTGTGCCAGAAACTCTGTAGGTTCTTCCTGTGGAAGACCGGAATACTGGCAATTTCGCTGCACCATGATAATGAGCTGAGGATTCAACTCAAAGCTACTGACTCCAATGGAGGGTATGCAGATGCTACTCCCATATGAAGCAGTAGAGGGGTTAGAATATGACCCTAGAGTCCTCCTGGACTGTTCATTTCCGCTTAGGTCCATGATGAAAAAAGGGAGATGATAAAAAAAATAGTTTTATTTTTATTTATTTATTTATTTATTTATTTTGAAAATAAAATAAATCGAAATAAAATAAATAAAAATGAGTGAAAGATTTTCGAAAAAGTGAGGAGAGAGAAAGTGGTTAGGAGATTTTGAAAAGGATATGATGAATTTTGAAAAAGGTTTTAAATTTTTAATTAAAAATCTGAATTTTAGAAATAGATTTCAAAAAAGATGCTTTAAAATAGAGAGAAAAGATATTTTTGAATTTTAAGAAGAGAGAGAAAAACAATAAGATAACACAAGATTTAAAATTTTTAGATCTAATACTCCTTGTTTTCGAAAATTTTTGGAGGAAAAACACCAAGGAACACCAAACTTAAAAATTTTAAGATCAAGACACAAGGAAAACTCAAGAACACTTTGAAGATTCACAAGATACAAAAACACAAAGGAAGAACACCAAACTTAAAATTTTTAGAAAACCAGAATAAATTTTCGAAAATTTTAAGGAAAATCAACAAGAAAACACCAAACTTAAGGTTTGGCACAGGATTTAATAGAGAAATTATTTTTGAAAACTATTTTAAAAAGAAAATAAGGATTCTAAAATTTTAACACAACAATAATAAGAGACTCTAAACAAAAAAAAGAAATTTTTCCTAATCTAAGCAACAAAATAAACCGTTAGTTGTTCAAACACGAACAATTCCCGGCAACGGCGCCAAAAACTTGGTGCACGAATTGTGAATCACACTTTTCACAACTCGTACCACTTACCAGCAAGTGCACTGGGTCGTCCAAGTAATACCTTACGTGAGTAAGGGTCGAATCCCACGAAGATTGTTGGTTTGAAGCAATCTATGGTTATCTTGTAAATCTTAGTCAGGAAGTCAGTTATGTTTATCAGTTGAATTGCGAATAACCAAGAGAGCATAAATTAAAGGTTACTTGTTATGCAGTAATGGAGAATATGTTGGAGTTTTGGAGATGCTTTGTCTTCTGAATCTCTGCTTTCCTCTATCTTCTGATTCACGCATGCACGTCCTCCTATGGCAAGCTATATGTAGGGGATCACCGTCGTCAATGGCTACATCCCATCCTCTCAGTGAAGAATATGCTCACATGCTCTGTCACGGCACGGCTAATCATCTGTCGGTTCTCGATCATACTGGAATAGAATTCTTCATCCTTTTGCGTCTGTCACTAACGCCCAGCACTCGCGAGTTTGAAGCTCGTCACAGTCATTCGATCATTGAATCCTATTTGGAATACCACAGACAAGGTTTAGACTTTTCGGATTCTCATGAATGCCGCCATCAGTTCTAGCTTATACCACGAAGATTCTAATTAAGAGATCTAAGAGATACTCATTCAATCAGATATAGAACGGAGGTGGTTGTCAGGCACACGTTCATGGGTTGAGGAAGGTGATGAGTGTCACGGATCATCACCTTCATCACAGTTAATCGCGAATGAACATCTTAGGTAGGAACAAGCGTGTTTGAATGGAAAACAGAAATACTTGCATTAATTCATCGAGACACAGCAGAGCTCCTCACCCCCAACAATGGAGTTTAGAGACTCATGCCGTCAAAGAGTACAAAGTTCAGATCTAAAAAATTTTATGAGATCCAAAAAAAGTCTCTAAAAGTTGTTTAAATACTAAACTAGTAGCCTAGGTTTACAAAAAATGAGTAAACTATGATAGATGGTGCAGAGATCAACTTCTGGGGCCCACTTGGTGTGTGCTGGGGCTGAGACTTAAGCAATTCACATACATAAGGCCATTTTGGGCGTTCAACGCCAGGTTTGGATCCATTTCTGGCGTTGAACTCCAACTTTTAATCCTTTTCTGGCGCTGGACGCCAGAATTGGGCAGAGAACTGGCGTTGAACGCCAGTTTACGTCATCTATCCTTGAGTAAAGTATGGACTATTATATATTGCTGGAAAGCCCTGGATGTCTACTTTCCAACGCAATTGGAAGCACGCCATTTCGAGTTATGTAGCTCCAGAAAATCCACTTTGAGTGCAGGGAGGTCAGAATCCAACAGCATCAGCAGTCCTTTTTCAGCCTGAATCAGATTTTTGCTCAGCTCCCTCAATTTCAACCAGAAAAATACCTGAAATTACAGAAAAACACACAACTCATAGTAAAGTCCAGAAATATGAATTTTTCCTAAAAACTAATGAAAATAAACTAAAAACTAACTAAAACATACTAAAAACTATATGAAATTAACCCCAAAAAGCGTATAAAATATCCGCTCATCAAAAGCCCAGAAGACGACCCGGCCATAATAGTAAACGTCATCACGGGCAAAGATGTGTCAGGCAAGTCAAAATTAACACTAAAAAAGGACCTCAAAGTCTTGGCCATCAGAGACCAAGCCCCAGCTATCACAGTCGACAAAGCGATAACTTTCCTACCTGAGGATTGCCAGCACGGCACCTTGGCCGAAGACGCACCTTTCGTCCTCTCGGCGAGAATCGGAACAGGACTAGTCCGAAGAATACTGGTGGACACCGGCGCAGTCTCCAACATCCTCTTCCGAGGGGCCTTCGACAAGCTCGGACTCCGCAACGAAAATCTCCAAACACACCACAACGGCGTCACGGGACTCAGGGACAACTTTCTCAAACTGGACGGTTCCATCAACCTCCCCCTCACCATAGGGGCAAGCAACCAAAGGAAGACAATTCTATCCGAATTTGTGGTCCAAAAAGACTCCACCACCTATAACGTCATCCTCGGGAGAAAAATAATCAATGACTTATCCGCCATCATCTTCACCAAATACCTCCTTATGAAATTCAAAACGGACGACGGCTCCATCGGCACTATCCACGGAGACCGCGAAGTCGCAGCGGAATGCGACAACACCAGCCTAGTGATGAGTATTTTGGTGGAAAAATGAATTTCTCCCAAAACACACAAATCTAACCGGCAAGTGCACCGGGTCGCATCAAGTAATAAAAACTCACGGGAGTGAGGTCGATCCCACAGGGATTGAAGGATTGAGCAATTTTAGTTTGGTGGTTGATTTAGTCAAGCGAATCAAGATTTGGTTGGGTGATTTGTGATTTGCAGAATTTAAATTGCATGAAATTAAAGAGAGCAGGAAATTAAATTGCTGAATCTTAAAGAACAAGAAATTAAATGGCAGAAACTTAGAGTGCAAGAAATGTAAATTGCGGAATCTTAAAGTGCAAGAAATGTAAATGGCTCGAAATGTAAAGGGGATTGGGAGTTGGATTTGCAGAAATTAAACAAAGAAAAGTAACTTGCATCAAACAAAAGAGTGAAAGAAGGTCTGGGTTGAATCGGATCTTGAAGCAGTAAAGTAAATGAACATTAAAAGCAAGAAACAAAATGTAAATTGGGAATTCAGATCTCAGGACCCAGAGACTAGAAAACCAAGTCTAGATCTCAATGCCTTCCTAGATCCAACAAGAACAATTGCAAGGGAATTGTAAATTGCAAGGAAAGTAGATGAGAAGCAAGTAACAGAAACGGAAATTCAATTGCAGTAAATAAACAGAGAGATCCAAGGATGAGATTGAAACAGAATTCCTTCAATTCTTCAACCCAAGATCCAAGACAAGTGTAATTGAAATTGAAAGCAAATAACTAAGAGGAAGAGAAGTGAATTCTCCTTCCCCGAAACTAAGAAATTAAAGATCACTCAATATCCAAAGCTCTCCGAAAACTATTATGAAAATTCAAAGGGAAAGCTCCCCGAAGAACTTGAATTCTATCTTATTTATACACTTTCTTCAAATGATCTTCAAGCCTTGAGTTGGGCCTTTGCTCTTGGTGGAATTGGGTTGAAAGAGGCCTTGGTTGATTGCTCTTGGAGTTTGGAGAAGAACCAAAGTGAACCAAATGAACCGGGTTGGAGTTTTGCAAAAGTTGGAGTAAAAGTTTGACCAAAAGTTTGAGGCAAACTTTTGGTCTAACTTTTCATATCAACCCCCATATTTTGCTGATACCCACGTTGGTGCAAAAGTTAGGGGTCTAACTTTTGCTCCAACGTTGGCCTTCCTTAGTGCACTTATGGCGCCAACATTAGCCCAAAAGTTAGGGGCTAACATTGGCGCAAACTTTTGCCCCTTGTATTTTTCATGTGCCAACGTTAGCCCAAAATTTAGGGGCTAACGTTGGCGCAAACTTTTGGTGGCCAGGGAGGTTTTTCTTATGCCAACGTTAGCCACCAAGTTAGGGGCTAACGTTGGCGCAAACTTTTGGTGCCCAGGGGTGATTTTCATGTGCCAACGTTAGCCCAAAAGTTAGGGGCTAACGTTGGCGCAAACTTTTGGTGCCCAGGGAGTGATTTTCAAGTTCCAACGTTAGCCCAAAAGTTAGGGGCTAACGTTGGGGCTAACTTTTCACCCAAAAGTTTGTGCAAAAGTTTGAGGCTAACTTTAGGTCCAGCTTTTTGCTTCCTGGTTCAATTTCACTTATTCCATTGTCCTCTCTTTACTCCTAGCTATTCCTTCTTGCTTCAACCTTTCTCCAAGCTTTCTTCACCTATCATTAATCAACCAAACACATCAAAGCTATGCTTAAAATCATGAGATTTTCATTCTTTCATAATATGTGACAATTATAGTATAAAACCTCATGAAATAGCATGAATTCATACATGGTTGATTAAATCAAAGGAAACATGAAAATCTACCCAATTAGCTTGCTTAGAGCTCAAGAAAGTGCATAATTCAAGTGAAAACAAAAGAAAAAGGCTAGTGAAACTAGGCTAAGATGACTTGTCATCACCTAGCTTTACGGAAAAAATCTCGCAACGCGGCCGGAATCTTTTTAGCCGATTTGGACGCCCGACAAGACAGCCAACCCAGGCCAGAACCAGAAGGCGACATGGAAAAAATACAAGTAGGGCGAACCAGAGACGAATATACCTTCATCAACAGGAACCTCCCATTCGACCTTAAAGAAGACCTTTCCCAATTCTTGAAGCAGAACAAAGACTTGTTCGCTTTCACACCAGCCGACATGCCCGGGATAGACCCCGACCTGATGTCCCACCGATTGGCCGTAGATCCCAAAGCCAAACCCGTGGCACAAAGAAGACGAAAAATGTCCCCAGACCGGGCAGCCGAGGTCAAAAGACAAGTAAAAGCCCTACTAGAAGCAAATTTCATCAGAGAACTACCCTACACGACGTGGTTGGCAAATGTCGTACTAGTAAAGAAGTCAAACAGGAAGTGACGAATGTGCGTCGATTACACAGACATCAACAAAGCCTGCCCAAAAGACGCCTTTCCCCTGCCAAACATCGACAGATTGGTAGACGCCGCATCTGGACATCGGTACCTCAGCTTCATGGACGCATACTCCAGCTATAATCAAATACCTATGCACCAACCCGACGAGGAGAAAACAGCATTCATCACCCCCGACGGGACATACTGCTACACAGTCATGCCCTTCGGCCTAAAGAACGCAGGAGCCACGTACCAATGGCTCGTCAACAAAATATTCCAGAACCTTTCCGAAACAAAGTTAGAAGTCTACATAGACGACATGCTCGCCAAAACCGAATCCGGCGAACAACTCATAAGCGACCTCAAGGTCATAATGAACACCCTGCGAAAGCACCATATGCGACTCAACCCGACAAAATGCGCCTTCGGAATGGAGGCAGGGAAGTTCCTTGGCTTTATGATCACCCAACGCGGAGTTGAAGCAAACCCGGAAAAATGTCATGCCGTCCTTGAGATGACAAGCCCAAAAAACCTCCACGACATCCAGAAGCTCACCGGCCGACTCACGGCGTTATCCCGCTTCCTCGGAGCATCAGCACAAAAAGCAATCCCCTTCTTCAAACTGATGAAGAAAGGAACCCCCTTCAGATGGGAAGCAAAATGTGAAGAGGCATTCCAACACTTCAAAAGAGTACTAGCAGAACCACCAGTTCTCGCCAAACCCCAAACAGGGGAGACCCTCTACCTATACCTCTCCATAACGGAAGAGGCACTCGCAACAGCACTTATCCGCAAAAATGAGAAGAAAGAACAAAAATCCATATACTTCATAAGCAAAGTCCTACAAGACACGGAAGCTCGGTACTCACTCCTGGAAAAGCTAGCTTTCGCGCTCCTCACGGCCTCCCGACGCTTACGGTAATATTTTCAGGCCCATCCCGTGACGGTCCGGACCGAGCAAGCGGTCAAACAGGTGCTACAAAAACCCGACCTAGCAGGAAGAATGCTAGCTTGGTCCATCGAGCTGTCCCAATTCCAAATCAAATTCGAACCCTGAAACGCAATCAAAACGCAAGCCATGGCCAACTTCATCGCCGAAATGACTCCGGGAAACCAAGCTCCCAAATCATGGAAGCTGCACGTCGACGGCTCGTCAAACGCCACCTTCGGAGGTGCCGGGGTCATACTCGAAAGCCAAAACAGGGTCATAATCGAACAGTCAGTACGATACGAATTCCCAGTCTCTAATAATCAAGCAGAATATGAGGCCCTCCTAGCGGGCCTAGCCCTAGCCAAGGACGTCGGAGCAAAAATCCTGGAAGTAAACACCGATTCTCAGGTAGTCAGCTCCCAAATCAACGGAGACTACCAAACGCGAGACCCTTTACTCCAACAATACCTCGCTAAGGTAAACAAACTGAAAGAAGGGTTCGATCGCGTCACCATACGGCACGTTCCCAGGGAACAAAATACAAGAGCAGATCTCCTCTCCAAACTAGCCAGCACCAAACCAGGACACGGCAATAAATCGCTAATTCAGGAAGTCGTTAAATCACCATCCATATCAACAACGGCTAGTGCTTACCTGACACTCCCCAGCCAAGGATCATGGACCTACTCTATCCTACAATACCTCCTCGACGGAACGCTACCTGAAGACCCCAGGGAGGAAAAACGGACAAAAAGGGAAGCCGCCAACTACACAGTCATCGCAGGACAACTATACAAACGCGGATTCTCGCAACCCCTACTCAAATGCGTCGAACCCGGGGACACGGAGTACATACTCTGCAAAATCCACGAAGGATGCTGCGGCCACCACATCGGAGGCAAAACCCTTTCCCAGAAAATCATCCGGGCCGGCTACTTCTAGCCCACGGTTAACCGGGACTCCATGCAGTTAGTAAAGAACTGTGATAAATGCCAAAGGCACGCCAACATTCACCAGGCCGCCCCACACCAGCTCAACATCATATCGGCAGAGCGGCCATTCGGCACCTGGGGGATCGACCTGGTCGGACCCTTTCCTACGGCACCCGGTCAACTCCGATATCTCATTGTCGCCATTGATTATTACACCAAGTGGATCGAGGCCGAGCCCTTGGCCTCCATCACGGTAACCCAATGCCAAAAATTCCTCTGGCGACAGATCATCACCCGATTTGGGATCCCCGAGATCGTCATCTCAGAAACGGAACCCAATTCACTGACAAAAAATTCAGAAAATTCCTAGAAGGACTACGTATAGCCCACCGCTTCAGCTCGGTAGAACACCCCCAAACAAACAGACAGGTGGAATCCGCAAACAAAATAATCGTCAAAGGACTCAAGAAACGGCTCGACGAAGCCAAAGGACTATGGGCCGACGAACTCGGATCGGTCCTATGGTCATACTGAACCACTCCTCAAACGACCACAGGGGAAACCCCTTTCCGATTAACATACGGAGTGGAGGCCGTCGTCCCAGTAGAGATAGGAGACCCAAGCCCAAGGAAAACGGTCGGAGGTAACGACGAGGAAGCTGAACGAGACCTCATCGACAAAGAAAGAAGCATAGCCCATGTCAGAGAGCTAGCCCTTAAACAAAGAATCAGCTTAAGGTACAACCACGGCGTCATCAAACGAGAATTCGCGTCCGACGATCTCGTTCTACGACGAAACGACATCGGAGCCCCGACCCCAGGGGAAGGAAAACTCACCCCCAACTGGGAAGGACCATACAGAATCAAAGCCGCAATCGGAAGGGGAGCGTACAAGCTCGAACGACTTAACGGCGACGAAATTCCGAGAACATGGAACGCCACCAATTTGCGACGCTACTACACTTAGGTTGACCGCCATAGATCCCCTTTGTCTTTTTTAATTTCCTTTTACTCAGATTTTACCTCTTTACTACATTTGTTTTCCTTGTTTAAATTAAAGTATTAAACCCGGGTACTCTTTCCCGCCATCACGGAGGGTTTTAACGAGGCCTAAATAAAATTCCACTATGTCCTACCCTTCCCCCTTCTACCTCCCAAAACGGAATAGAAACACAGCCACAAACACCGAGAATTGATCACCCTCGGAGCCTGACAAACAGATATCCCCAAACACTAAGCGGCCTACTAAAGGTCCTAAGTCACGACGGCTTAAAGACATAACGGCTCAAAATAAACATAAGGCCCGAACGGCCACACGAGTCATTAAAAAGAAAGCAAGTTATAAGCGGCTTTTGGGATTTGTTTCAAATATTCAATAACTTGATTTTTAATAATGATCTTAATGTTTTTTTTTTTTTGTTACTTTGTGTTTAACTTAATTCTTGAATTTCTATGGAAAAAATCGGAAAAATCGGGCCCCGAAGAATCCAATCCTTAGAATTACCACTGCTTAGCTTTCAATTCACCTTTGACCATCAAATGAAATGTGAATAACCCGCCCCCCTCGTATGGCGACATGGGGCGAAAAAAAAAGAAAGAGCTCCTATCAACTTGTTCTGACCTAGGATAATAAACGCCTTTCGGCCTGATCTTAGGCCCTGACTCACCCTCCGTGGATGAACCTTGCGGAGGAACCCTTAGGTTTTCGAGGCATTGGATTCTCACCAACGTTTGCGTTACTCAAGCCGACATTCTCGCTTCCGCTTCGTCCACCACTACTCGCGCGGGTCCTTTCCTCTAAGGCGGAACGCTCCCCTACCGATTCATTTTTAAAAAGATTCAGAATTTTGATATAATTAGATTAGATAAAAATGGATTAAAACGAGAAGTAAAATACTTTTTATATGGCACAACCCAGAGTTCAAAACATACCAAATACACAGCCCACGGCCAACCAAATATCCAAAACAAAGACCAAGTTCAAAGCAAACTAAAATTACAAGATATAAAACTACTCAAGGTCAACAATTCGGCCGTCACGGACGGTCTTGAAAGCCCCCATCACAGACACGTCCACACCCGGAGCCAACACCAAAGCCTGAGCCCTCATCGTCTCCTCGGTGGCAACGATCGCACCCTTAGCATCAGCCAACAACTTCGTCTTCTCTTTCTTCAGGGTAGCAACTTCGGCCTTCAAAACTTCCAGCTCGCCAAGAAGCACGGCAGCCTGAGAACCCGCGTCGGAAGCCCGTTGCCGCTCCTCGCCCAGTTGGGAAAGAAGCGAAGTGTCGACCTCGGAAAGACGAAGGATCTCCGCCCCGGCTTCCTCGGAAGACTTCACTGCCTTCTCCCTCGCTACCTCGGCAGCCTCAAGCTGCTCTTTCAACTTAGCCACCTCAGCTTGCGAATGACGGAGCTTCTTGTCCAACAAACCGACCTGAGCCATCACGGGTTCAGCCTTCCGAACAACAACAGCAGATCGGAGGAGGGCACGATACACCGACATAGCCTGGAACGAAACATCACAATTATCAAAAAACGGCTCTGTGCCAGGCATCAAGTGCTGATCTATGAACCCCGAAGCATCAAAACGTCGATCCATCACACTGGACACAGCACCCTCCTCCTCAAAAGTCTCGCTGCTAGGTTCCTCAGGCCTCTTTCTCTTCCGAGAAGCCTCGGCAGCCGTGACCACGACGACTTCAGGCGAGTTCACGGGACCAAGTGAAGCCCGAGCGTCGGCCCTCACCCCCGACCCTGAGAAACAGCCTGAGAGTCCACGGCGGGATTAGAGACAGGGGTAGCAGGAGACGACGATCCCTCCTCCCAACCCATCGCCGCCTTCAGCCGCGCCAGGGAAGTCAAACCACCAGCCATCTCAACTGAAAGAAACCAAAGAAAATTCAAGTTACAAAAACGGGAAAACAAACATAAAAACCGAAAAAGAGACAGCCACACACCAATATACGTCCGACAAGCCTCAAGATCCCCCATGACGTCTCGAGGATTTAACGGGCACTCGCCAAACAAATGCCACAAGACACTGGCAATGTCCTTATCCTCGGGAGACAAACCATCATAAGTAACCTTAGTCAAAACCGACGGTCCGGCACGGAAATTCCAATAGGTCGGAAACCGGCGCACGCCCTCTAACGACAACCAAAATGGATGATGCCCCTGGACGGGGCGCACCTTAAAGTACTCTCTCTTAAAACTATGAAAAGAGTCTTCAAACAAACCAAAAATACGGCGATGAGGCTGAGCCCGAAACGACATATACCCTTTCTTATGCTTCCCCTCCT
The DNA here is from genome assembly GCF_059453495.1 of Arachis ipaensis. NCBI lineage: Eukaryota > Viridiplantae > Streptophyta > Magnoliopsida > Fabales > Fabaceae > Arachis > Arachis ipaensis. The sequence continues at coordinate 92,714,473 of NC_142435.1, forward strand.
TAGACGGAAGAGTACATAAGAAAAGAAAAAGGAAGACAGAAACAGAAACCGGGAGATCAAGATACTGACACACAAGCTCAAAAGTTCGAACGGCTGCCCAACTATTCGGATGAAGCTGAGACGGTGCCACGGAACACCGACTCAACAGCTCCTGAACAAACGACGAAAAAGGAAGCCGCACGCCGAGCCGAGTAAACATTGATTCATAAACCCACATCCAGTCCAGAACAGTGGGCGAATCAAGGTTCAAATAGCAAACGCGCTCGTCAGCGTCTGGGAGGGCAAGCTCATACTGCCGCTCCATATCGCCACCACCACAAATTGTCCCTTGATCACGGAGGCGTTGAAGATCGGCCTCTGTCATCCGCGACGGAACGCCCCACACGTCGCTAGTCACCCAGGTATAGCGAGCGGGGACGCCCCTAGAGGGGGCTATTGGAGTACCCACACCCTCACTCCTCCGCCGATGCATACCTAAAACAGGGAGGAGCACCACCATCAGCCTACTAACCCTACGCAGAAGCAAGGAAGACAACCGAAACCCTACTGCCACCACCAACCCAACACAGCGGTGCTCAACCCCTTTAAAACACAGACACCACCACCCAAAGCACAATACGCAGTACAAAAAAGGAAATGGCAGAACAATGCATGGCAAATATAGAATAACAAAAGATCACAAAAGTGAAAACAAGGAAGAGCAGAGAAAAACCAACCTGATAATGCAGAAAACAAGCCTGGAAAACGGAGATGGGAGGCAGAAACTCAACTCCAGAAAAACGCAACAGAGGAAGAGATTTTTCAGATTAGAGAACGAAGGGAAAGGAAAATGGACGAGGGAAGCAAGAAGGAAAACCAAAACGGTTTCAAAAGAAAGCAGAAAGACGCAAATGGCCCTGAGCAATAATATGACGCACAGGGGCAATAGAGGAAAAACACCCAAAAACGTCCCCTGATAATAAATGCCCCTCGAAAAAGAAACCAGTAAAGTACGCCTCGAAAAACGCAACAGGCACGATGGACACAGAAGAGTCGCGTCAAACCAAAAAAGGCCAGGCGAAACGTCGCCACGACCTTAAAAGACCAGGGCCGACACACCGAACTCCCCTGACTCGCGGTCGGAACCACATCTCCCTATCGACAAACCGACCTAACTCGCGGTCGAACCCACATCTCCCAGCGACAGACCGACCTCACTCGCTCTCATGCTCCGGAGGCAACCGTTACGGTCATCAAACCCGGCATGTGATGAAACGCCCAAATAACACGCTCCTCGCCTGACCATGAAACAGCCAGAAACTCCCCAAATTGTCGACCTCGACTGAAAGAACCAGACAACAAAGATTCCTCCAGCGATGAGACCGAGCAACCTCACTCTCTCGCTCCGGGGACAACTGTTACGGATCCAGCCCACGGATCCTATACCCGGAACGGTCTTCGAACCCGGTTACCCGGGTTCGACCCGCTTCGCCCTTCTAGAAGGCCCGGAACCGGCCCGCTGAAGCTCCTAACCAACTTTCGAATTCAAACGTCTCCCTTATCTTAGCCAGATATGATAAGATAAGATGTTCACCATCACCTATAAATAGAGGACCTCGGTCCCTCCAGGTATTCATTCATTCCTCACACGTCATACCTCTCAGATCCATTCTGACTTGAGCGTCGGAGTGTCTTTGCAGGTACCTCCCCCCATTGCTCCAATCAAGTGATCCGGCATCCGCCTCGACCCGCAAGTTCCCGATCCATCCCTCAACCCGTACCAGAGACATCTTGTACACATAACTACCCTCCTTTTGAAGCGAGTAGTCATTTATATCAATAGTTTGAACTAGGAAAGAGAACCTTTATAGCCTTGATATTTGCCATTGACACATCATTGCTGAAGTTGAGGGATGATAGTAGTTAGTGAGAAGTAAAGTGCGTCGAATACCGAGAGAAATCTGCAATAAGCCAACGAAGACGAAGGCTCCCTTGCAACCAGAACCGATCAGGGGTCATGTCTGTCCGGGTCAAAGCTCTTCATCTGCCACCTATCTCCATTAGAATCCGCCCTTACAAGCCTCCGACTGCACAGGAGATAAGTTGAACTACAGCAGCTCTTTGTGCTTGAAGCTTTATTCTCTCTAGATAGTAGAACAACCCAATTTCAAAACATCCCACTAATCAGGGAAAAATCAAACGGGGGAGTAGCTCATGTTTCAATCGATATTCAAAAAAAAAAAAAGAAAAAAATCCTCAAAATTTGACGCCACAGGCCTTGAATTTGGAAGAAGGTACGACTTGCACTTGTTCTGCTTCATGGTTAATTAGCTATGAACTTGCCGAGGATGATCAGATGCCACTATTTTTTTAATATATTTAAAGCCGGGCTTACAGCCCAGAGAAAACAAGAACACAAACTTACAAGGTGGACACTAAGCGGGGTATAGCAAGTTAGCAACCCCTCTGCAATCATCAGACAAAAAGTTTCTTATCTCTGCAGGTGATGTGTCAATGAAATGATACCCTGGATCTTTTTTTAAACTCTCTTTTACAAGCCAATCGGCCACTATATTTTCCTCTCTTCGATTGTGCCTGAACTGCCATTGCTTTTTCACCCAATGATTTATGTTTCTAATAACTGAAGTAGGGTGTTTCTCCCTTTTATCTTCTTGGATCATAATCTCGTATACAGCTCTGAAATCTGTCCCAACTATAACTTTTTAGTCCCAACTCTCGTGTCGTAGTTGAAGCATAGATAGTATATACCCCAAATCTTTGTCTGGAACGCAATACAGTACATTTGCCACAAAGCCAGCCACCCACCTCCCCAATTCATTTCTCACCACACCCCCACATCCTGCTTGCCCCGGGTTCCCATCAAGGCTCCGTCCGTGTTCACTTTTACCCAATTTTCCATTGGAGGTTTCCACGCCACTTGCACTTCAATTCTTTTCCTCTTTTCTGTGAAGAGTTCTTCCTTCAAGAACACTGCTGCACTGTCATTAACTAGAGGAAAAATTATGTAAATTCCCTTCGTTTGGTCTCTTGAACTGGGGAGTAAAAATCTCCTTATTCCGCCAACGCCATATTTGCCAACAAGTCACCATGAAGAGATGTATCCATGAATCTGATCAGATGCCACTATTCCCTCAATTCAAATTGGAGATGTGTTTTAGAAGTTGTGCGAGAGGAATTCAGTTTGGGTAGTTGTATTTTTTGTGGGTAGTGATTTGGGAGTTGTATCTGGGTTCTCTTTATTGGTGTGGGTCGGGTTTCTCCGGCCCATGCTATGAACAAAATAAATTGGATCTTTTTCAAATGATATTATGAGCAAGCCATCGGTTTGTCAGTTTCCCTTATATCGTAACATTCGAACAATACCTCCCATTTTTAGAAGTGAATAGGAAAAATAAAATACACGCACACATATTCATATACTTCCTCTCGTACTTTATTTTTTTGATAAAGAAGTTTACTGATATTGTCTCAAGCCTGTGCTAGAAAAACAAACTATAAAAGTATGAACAACATAGTCCTAACTTTCTTTTGCTTTGATCCATGAACACCAAATACAAATTTAGCCGACCAATGCAATAAGTAGATTGGATACCAACCACTCAACCACAGCAGGAGCCACAGGCAGGAAGAGAGGCTGTAAGTTCACGGAAGAAATTAAAGAAAACACACACAGAAAATAAATTAGCAAGAAAAAACCAGAAATCATCATGATCAAATCTAGAAGCAAGAGAGACAATTAAACTTACCATGGTCACGCCCCCTAATACTATCTAGGCCACGAACATTGTCAAGACCACCACGAGGTGGGCCACGTGGACCACCGCCATATGGTCCCCCACCACCTCCACCCGGACCTCCAGGAGCACCGCCATCCCATTTCTTACCAGAAGCGGCACCTTTCCTGTAGGCATCGGCCTTTTCCATCTGTGATTAAAAGCATCATGAGCAAACTAGGTTTTTTAAATGGTAATTCCCCATAAAATGTAATATGAATCAAGAAGCACGTAAGTATTACCGAAAACATTGTAGCAAAAAACACGCCTATAATGTTAACAATGGCCCAAAAAAAATCAGTTATTGTTTTGAGTCGCCATAGTGATCGCTTTGATTTCACGACACCTGCACAAAATTGCATCAAGCTGTAGTTACTATTCAGCATAAAGCCATATAAAAGTTTGTAACGTCAAGAAATTTGGATCTATCTGAAGAAAAAGCTCAAGATATTCCAGATATTGAGTTTCACTCAATAGTGTAATGAAGCATGTAATAAAAAAGCAATTCATAGAGTTTATCAATATATAAATCAGTGGTTTTATCAAGCTGAAATTTCAATAAACCTAGTTAGGCTGAAGTGTGTTCAAGAATATGTTATGAGCCGTTCGAATCTTCCTATGTTGTTTACTCCCACTTATCATGCTCTAAGGGTTACTCTCCTTAATGAGTTGGAATACACCAAAGGTTTGTTGCAGGATCATAAAGAGCAATGGAAAAAGTATGGGTGTTCATTTGTTATCTTCAATGAACAAATTGTTATCTAAACATAGAGAATGGCAATACTCTAACAAAACAGAAGGCCAAATATTGGTTGACTGCTGTCCTGTGGAGATTTAAGGGACTCTTCATTGTAACGAATAGCTGCAAATGTGATTTAAAAATGCTAATCCGAACAAGAGAACCATCAAGCAACTTACACTGGATGGTAACTTAAACGGATTGAGTTATGAAAGCTATTACTTTCTGCGGTGCCAAAAGATTGTCCAGCTTTAATTATGCACATGGATTATGGAAATGATTGAAAATAACTTTATTTTAACTAAATTAAAATGTTTCTAAAAGTTCCCCTTACTATTTCTTTTTCCTCTCATTCTTACCCTCCCTCTCTTCTACTCATTTTCTCTACTTAATTTAATAGGATAAATGATGCAAAATATTAATTAATGTTATCGTCCCCCCCCCCCCCCCCCTTTTTTTTTTTTCTCTTCAAATGGACTATTATTTGGAACCTAAAATAATTTCTTGTACTATACAATGTTCCCCTTCCTATCAACATTCATTGATATCTACATAAACATAAGAATTTGTTTGTGACTAATATCCTCCGGTGCTAAAGTTTCTTAAAAATTTTTCAGAGTTTGCATATACTAGTTGGAAAACGGATAGAATGTGGCCGGAGACCCGATAGTAAACGTTTGGCTGCATATAAAAATGGAAATTCAGGGGAAACAATAATAAACCCTTTTTTTTTTTTTAAAATGGGTTTTTTTTGGGGGGGGAATAAAAATATGTTAAAATATTTTCATAATTTGAGTATTTGACCACAGGAAACAGCATAATTATGATTCTAAAATATATACTACTGCTATCATTCAGATTGCAGATTGGATGTTTTAAATTCAAGAACTCAAAGGGTATCTTAAAAAATTAACCTATGAAACTAGAAATATAGGACGATTGATCCTGAAAGGTAGAAAAATTTCGGTCTTTATAAATCCACTGGATCAGAAAGCGAACCTAAACGGAAACGAAGAAAAGCAAAGAAAACATGAGAATTAAGAGCGAAAGCGGTAAGACGAACATACCTCCCTCAACGTAAGCCATGGGAGAAGAATGGAGATCGCAGCAATTGAATCTGCAATTCAAAGAAATCCTGGTAATAATTATGGAATGAAAGTATTATTTGGCTTAATCGAATTGCGATATAAAAATGAAAAGAGGATATGGTCGCTACTTGAAACGAAGAGAGGAATAACGCGCAGAAGGGGTAGCAAATGTTTACGCTAGGTTTTAATTTTTATTTAAATTTTTTATTTGGGAAGAATGAAGAAAACTAAGGAACTATCTCTCACTATCTAGAATATCACTAGTCAACATTTGCGCAAGTCTTTTTTTTTATACCCATAATTTGGTTCGAAGGAATATGAGTGAAAAGAAAATGTAGGAAAAAAATAGATAAAAAATTAAATTTTTGGTTTTCGGTTTAGAAGATAAAACAGAAAAAAAAAAGGATTTATTCAATTATTTTTTTTATATCTAAGATAAGATGAGGAAGGATAAACAATGTCTAACAATATTAAAATCACAACTTTGGCTTTTATTTAATAGAAATAGAAAAATTTTTAAATTTATTCTCTTTAAAATCTCAAAACATATTTTTCCTGTTCTTTAATTTTAAAAAAAATATTTTTGCTAATAAAGATAAGAGTTAAGTATTTTTTTTCGTTTCTAAGGTCTGGGTGAAAATCAAATTCGTCCCCGACCTTTTTTTGTTATTAAAATCATCATCAACGTTACAAAACGTTATAAAATCATCCTTTTGTCCATAAATAACATTTTTTGGATAATTTTACCCTTAAACAAAAAAAAAAATCTCCCCATCCTCACCACTAATCCCCTGCATCATCAGTCATCACCACTACCACACCACTCTTTAATCTGAACCCACTATAACACCATATTAAAACATTTTTTTTGCCGCTGCTTCCAGCTTTTGTAGCTTGACGTTGGGAGTCATTGAAGTAAGCAGGGACAGTGACCACGGCATTCTTGATGATAGAGCCTAAGTAAGCTTCTGCAATCTCCTTCATCTTCATGAGAACTATGGAGGAGATTTCCTCAGCGGAGAATTGCTTTTCCTCTCTCTTATAGTTCACCACGATCATGGGCTTGTCGTCCGGACCTGGAATCACCTTGAACGGCCACAGTTTCACCAAACAACATCAACAATGGCAACAGCAACTAAAATATCCTTCATCATCATCCTTCTCCCTTAACCTCCTCACTCCACTGTTTACCTCAGCCTTTTCCATACTCCACTCTCTCCAGTCTCCACCCAAATCTTTAACAACAACAATACCAACTTTTTTTTAATTTCAAAAAAATCAAACAAAACCAACAGAGAATCAACAATAAAAACAAACTAAAGAATGCAGCAACAATGCACATAACTATATTTAATAAATCAACTCAGGGGAGGCAGCAACAGTAACATTCTTTTGTCACATGGAATTAGAAGTTGGGCAAGAAGGAAGTAGCACATCAATAACCCCTTCAAGCATGAGCACAACACTCAGAAACTAGCCCCAAATGCATAAACAAAACTCAGAAACTGCCACGAACAAAACAAAAAAATTGAAAATTTTCTATGAACCCAGATCATGATTCAGCTTTGGATTCCATAGAAACGAATCAAAATTGTTCCTTTCGAAGAAGGAAGATCTAAAACAACCGAAAGTCACTTAATGAAAAAAAAGAAGAGGGAATTAATAAAAAGGAGAAGATTTTACATTTTTGACAAGGATGAAGTTGGCGGTGGCGGTGGTGACTATACCGCCGAAGAGGGTGACAGGACCGGTAAGGAGACTCCATGTTCGGTGAATCTGAAACCGCTACTCTTCAACGGCGACAGTGGCACTCAATCCCGCTGCCACCATCATTGAAAGAAGAAAGAGAGACCACGCGCGGAGAGAGAGCGAGGAGGGCTAGGGCCAGGCGCGTTGCTACGAGGGGGAGTCGCGGCGTGGCGAGCGGGAGTCACGATGCTGCGAGGGCGAAGGCCAGGCGCGGCGAGGCTTCCTTATCTCTGAGTCTCTGCTTCTCTTTCTCTCTTTCTCTGAGTCTCTACTTTTCTTCATTTCTTGCTCTCCCTCCTCTCTGTTTGTGTTGTGGAAAGAAAAAGAAGAAATGAAGGTAAATGATGAAATTAAAATGAAGGGTAGTTATGTCCAAAAATTAGAGAAAGGACGATTTTATAACGTTTTGTAACGTTAAGGATGATTTTAATAACAAAAAAAGGTCGGGGACGAATTTGATTTTCACCCCAGACCTTAGGGACGAAAAAAATACTTAACCCTAAAGATAACTGATAAACTCCAATTTCGTAGTTTATCTTGTGCTTATTTTGGGGGATTTTATCACCTTTTCTCACATTTATTCAATGAAATAGCATGGTTTTGCAATTCTCCCTTGATTTGTGCTTAAATGTGAAAACATGTTTTTTTAGGCCCTAAAATTGGTAATTTTAATTCACTTTAATTTCATTCGATGCCTTGATATGTTTGTTGAGTGATTTCAGGTTCATAAGGCAAGTATTGGATGGAAGGAATGAAGAAAAGCATGCAAAGTGGGAGAACTCATGAAGAAATGGAGGAACCGTAAAGCTGTCAAGCCGACCTCTTCGCACTCAATCGACCATAACTTGAGCTACAGAGGTCCAAATGAGGCGGTTCCAGTTGCGTTGGAAAGCTAACATCCGGGGCTTCAAAATGATATAAATTTTACCATATGTTGCTTCGTGTTCAGGGGCGCGCACGCGCACTTTGCGCGCGCGCCGATGCTGTCCATGGCCCACTTTATTGAAATCGCCCCCAGCGATTTTGCACCTCATTTTGGGCCCAATCCAACCCATTTCTGATGCTATTGAACCCAAGGATTGAAGGGGGAATGAATCAAGTAGTCATAGTTTTAGTTTTCATCATGTTTTAGGGTAGAATTCTAGAGAGAGAAGCTCTCTCTTCTCTCTAGAATTTAGGGTAGTTTAGGTTTAATTTTCTTGAAACTCACTTTTAATTCTTGTTTTGATTTAGTTTCTCCTTTTAATTTCTTGTTGTTACATCTCTACTCTTCTAGTTTTTATTTGTTCATTTCTTTTATTTTGTTGCTTTTATGTTCATGAATCTTGTTGGATCTTGATTTCTTTTAATGCAATTTTATGTTTGATGTTCTTTTATTGTTAATTTGAATTGTTGATTTACTTTCCTTGCAAATTGTAGTTGGTATAATTTACTATTTCTTGCCATTTATTATGCTTTCCTTTTATGCCTTCCAAGTGTTTGATAAAATGCTTGGAAGAATGTTAGAGTAGATTTTGAGCATTCTTGGCTTGGAAAGAGTAATTAGGTAATCTTGAGTCATGAAAACCCAACTTATGTTGGTGATCTAGAGTTGTTAGCTAATATTATTTCCATTGACACTAATCTTTTGCTAGTTTAATTAGTGAGTTGATTAGGACTTATGGAATATTGTTTCTATTGACGCTAATCTTTTGCTAATTTAATTAGTAAGTTGGTTAGGACTTTTGGATTGAGATTAGCTAGTCTCGTTAGACTTTCTCCCTATTTGTTGGAGTTGACATAATGAGATAAATTCTTGTTTATATTTGTGATATGATTAATTAGTCTTGTTTGACATTCTCCCGATGTGTGAATTAACTAAATAAGATGAATTAATCATGCATGACTAGGATAAAAAGCCTATGATCTCAATCCTTGCCATGAATGTCTCTCTTTATTACTTGCTTTCTTTAATTACTTGCTCAATTTACTTTTCTTTTCTTTTTATTTTCTTTCCCAATTATCAACCAAACCCCCCTTTACCCCTTTCATAGCCAATAATTGACCACTTCATTGTAACTCTTCGTGAGACGACCCGGAGTCTTAATGCTTCGGTTAATTCTTATTGGGGATTGTTAATTGTGACAACCTAAAATTTAATTTGATGCGAGAGTTGTTTGTTGGTTTGGATCTATACTTGCAACGTAAATATTTTGTGAAATTCCTTACCCACAACAATTCTTGTTATCAATAACATATTAAAATTTTCAAAATTAATTTGGATGATTACTTTTTAAAAAAATGATTTAAATATATTAATAGATTATAATTCATATAATATAATCTTTAGGGTCAAAACTCAAGTCTTTCACTCTTTCCTTCAGCAATCTATTTTTTTTATAATATATCAAAATTGTCTCCAATTTTAAAATACGCTGATTAACGATTAAAATATTTTAATAATTTATGATCAATTTTATTTACATAGTAAGAATATTGGTGCACGAAATTACAATCACACTTTTATAAATCTGCACAACTAAGCAACAAGTGCACTGGGTCGTCCAAGTAATACCTTACGTGAGTAAGGGTCGATCCCACGGAGATTGTCGGCTTGAAGCAAGCTATGGTTATCTTGTAACTCTTAGTCAGGATATCGGTAATTCTCAGATTTAATTGTAAAAAGTAAAAGAACATGAAATAAATACTTGTTATGCAGTAATGGAGAACAGGTTGAGGTTTTGAAGATGCTCTGTCTTCTAAATCTCTGTTTTTCTATTGTCTTCTTCTTCACACACGCAAGGCTCCTTCCATGGCAAGTTGTATGTTGGTGGATCACTGTTGTCAATGGCTACCATCCGTCCTCTCAGTGAAAATAGTCCAAATGCGCTGTCACCGCACGGCTAATCATCTGTCGGTTCTCACTCATGTTGGAATAGGATCCATTGATCCTTTTGCGTCTGTCACTACGCCCAGCACTCGTGAGTTTGAAGCTTGTCACAGTCATCCCTTCCCAGATCCTACTCGGAATACCACAGACAAGGTTTAGACTTTCCGGATATCAAGAATGGCTGCCAATAATTCTAGCTTATACCACGAAGACTCTGATCTGAATCAGGAGGCTAAGAGATATGCACTCAGTCTAAGGTAGAACGGAAGTGGTTGTCAGGCACGCGTTCATAGCTGAGAATGATGATGAGTGTCACAGATCATCACATTCATCAAGTTGAAGAACATGTGTATATCTTAGAGAAGAGACAAGCATTATTGAATGGAAAACAGTAGTAATTGCATTAATTCATCGAGACACAGCAGAGCTCCTCACCCCTAACCATGGGGTTTAGAGACTCATGCCGTCAGAAATACAATATGAAACATGTAAAGTGTCATGAGGTACAAGATGAATCACTAAAAGTAGTTTTTATAATAAAACTAGTGACCTAAGGTTACAGAAAATGAGTAAGCTAGAGTAGTTAGTGTAAAATTCCACTTCCGGGCCCATTTGGTGTGTGCTTGGGCTGAGCATTGAAGCTTTCACGTATAGAGACCTTTTTTGGAGTTAAACGCCAGCTTTTATGCCAGTTTAGGCGTTTAATTCCAGCTTTGATGCCAGTTCTGGCGTTTTGACGCTAGAATTTCTATGCTGACTTGGAACGCCGGTTTAGGCCATCAAATCTCGGGCAAAGTATGGACTATTAAATATTGCTGAAAAGCCCAGGATGTCTGCTTTCCAATGCAATTGAGAGCGCACCACTTGGGCTTCTGTAGCTCCAGAAAATCCACTTCGAGTGCAAGAAGGTCAGAATCCAACAGCTTCTGCAGTCCTTTTTCAGCCTCTGAATCAGATTTTTGCTCAGGTCCCTCAATTTTAGCCAGAAAATATCTGAAAACACAGAAAAATACCCAAACTCATAGTAAAGTCCAGAAATGTGATTTTTATTTAAAAACTAATAAAAACATAATAAAAACTAACTAAAATATACTAAAAACATACTAAAAATAATGCCAAAAAGCGTATAAATTATCCGCTCATCACAACACCAAACTTAAATTGTTGCTTGTCCCCAAGCAACTAAAAATTAAATAGGATAAAAAGAAGAGAATATACAATGAATTCCAAAAACATCTATGAAGATCAGTCTTAATTAGATGAGCAGGGCTATTAGCTTTTTGCTTCTGAACAGTTTTGGCATCTCACCTTTTCCTTTGAAGTTCAGAATGATTGGCATCTATAGGAACTCAGAATTCAGATAGTGTTATTGATTCTCCTAGTACAGTATGTTGATTCTTGAACACAGTTACTTTATGAGTCTTGGCCGTGACCCTAAGCATTTTGTTTTCCAGTATTACCACCGGATACATAAATCCCACAGACACATAACTGGGTGAACCTTTTCAGATTGTGACTCAGCTTTGCTAAAGTGCCCAATTAGAGGTGTCCAGAGCTCTTAAGCACACTCTTTTTCCTTTGGATCACGACTTTAACCGCTCAGTCTCAAGTTTTTTACTTGACACCTTCATGCCACAAGCACATGGTTAGGGACAGCTTGGTTTAGCCGCTTAGGCCAGGATTTTATTCCTTTAGGCCCTCCTATCCACTGATGTTCAAAGCCTTGGATCCTTTTTATTTTATTCCTTTTGGTTTAAAGGGCTATTGGCTTTTTCTGCTTGCTTTTTCTTTTTCTTTCTCTTTTTTTTTTCTTTTTTTCTCTTTTTTTCGCATATATATTTTTTTTCTGCAAGCTTTTCACTGCTTTTTCTTGCTTCAAGAATCAATTATATGATTTTTTAGATTATCAATAACATTTCTCCTTTTCCATTATTCTTTCAAGAGCCAACAATTTTAACATTCATGGACAACAAATTCAAAAATATGCACTGTTCAAGCATTCATTTAGAAAAACATAAAGTATTGCCACCACATCAAAATAATTAATCTGTTTTAAAATTCAAAATTCATGTACTTCTTTTTCTTTTTGCAATTAAAACACTCTTTATTTAAGAAAGATGATGGATTCATAAGACATTCATAGCTTTAAGGCATAGACACTAAGACACTAATGATCATGTAATAAAGACACAAACATAGATAAATATAAAGCATAAAAATTCGAAAAACAGAAAATAAAGAACAAGGAAATTAAAGAACGGGTCCACCTTAGTGATGGCGGCTAGTTCTTCCTCTTGAAGATCTTATGGAGTGCTTGAGCTCCTCAATGTCTCTTCCTTGCCTTTGTTGCTCCTCTCTCATGATTCTTTGATCTTCTCTAATTTTATGAAGGAGGATAGAATGCTCTTGGTGTTCCATCCTTAGTTGTCCCATATTGGAACTTAATTCTCCTAGGGAGGTGTTAATTTGCTCCCAATAATTTTGTGGAGGAAAATGCATCCGTTGAGGTGAATCCCTCCATCTCCCATGACTCGGAGGTGGAAGATTTTGCCTTCCCTTTCCTCTTTCTAGAGGTTTCTCCGGCCTTAGGTTCCATAAATGGTTATGGAAAAACAAAAAGTAACGCTTTTACCACACCAAACTTAGAAGGTTTGCTCGTCGTCGAGCAAAAGAAGAAGGAAGAGAGTAGAGGAAGAAGAAATAGAGGAGATGGAGGGGGGTTAGTATTTCGGCCAAGGGGGAGAAGTAGTGTTGAAGATGTGTGAAAATGAAGGGGTGAAGATGGGTTTATATAGGAGTAGGGAGAGGGTATGGTTTGGCCATGTATGGGTGGGTTTGGGAGGGAAAGTGGTTTGAATTTGAATGGTGAGGTAGGTGGAATTTATGATGGATGGATGTGGATTGGTGAAGGGTATTTGGGGAAGAGTATTATGAAAAGGTCTAAAGAAGAGAGAGAGTGAGTTGAGATTGGTGGGGATCCTGTGGGGTCCACAGATCCTGAGGTGTCAAGGATTTCTCATCCCTGCACCAATTAGGCTTGCAAAACGCCCTTTGCTGCCAATCCTGGCGTTAAACGCCAGGTTGCTGGCCATTTCTGACATTTAATGCCAGCTTCTTGCCCTTTTCTGGCGTTAAACACCAGTCTGGTGCCCATTTCTAGCATTAAACGCCCAGAATGGTGCCAGACTGGGCGTTTAACGCCCATTCTGCTGGCCTTACTGGCGTTTAAACGCCAGTAGGCTTTTCCTCCAAGGTGTGCTATTTTTCATTCTGTTTTTCAGTTTGTTTTTACTTTTTCAATTGTTTTTGTGACTTCACATGATCATTAACCTACAGAAAACATAAGATAATAATGGAAAATAAATATATATAATTAAAGAACATTGGGTTGCCTCCCAATAAGCGCTTCTTTATTGTCTTTAGCTGGACCTTGACTGAGCTTTATTCTAGTCTCAGTTTTGAGCATTCTTGCTCAAAATTTCTTTCAAGATAATATTTAATTCTCTGTCCATTAACAATGAACTTTTTGTCAGAGTCAATATCCTGAAGCTCAACATATGCATATGGTGATACACTTGTAATCACATGTGGTCTCCTCTACCGGGATTTCAGTTTTCCAGAGAATAGTCTGAGCCTAGAGTTAAATAGCAGAACCTTCTGTCCTAGTTCAAAGACTCTAGATGACAGTTTCTTGTCATGCCACTTTTTTGCTTTCTCCTTATAAATTTTAGCATTTTCAAAAGCATTGAGTCTGAATTCCTCTAGCTCATTCAGCTGGAGCAATCTTTTCTCTCCAGCTAACTTAGCATCCAGGTTTAGGAATCTGGTTGCCTAATAGGCCTTATGTTCCAGTTCCACGGACAGATGACAGGCCTTACCATACACAAGCTGGTATGGAGAGGTTCCTATAGGAGTTTTGAATGCTGTTCTGTATGCCCACAGAGCATCATCCAAGCTTTTTGCCCAATCCTTTCTACGGGCAATTACAGTCCGTTCTAGGATTCTTTTTAGTTCTCTATTAGAGACTTCAGCCTGCGCATTTGTCTGTGGGTGATATGGAGTTGCTACTTTGTGGCTAATTCCATATCGGACCATAGCAGCTGTTTATTGCAGAATTGAGTGCCCCCGTCACCGATTAATACTTTGGGGACGCCAAATCTGCTGAAGATATGTTTCTGGAGGAATTTCAATACGGTCTTAGTATCGTTAGTGGGTGTGGCAATTGCTTCTACCCATTTAGATACATAGTCTACTGCCACCAGAATGTAAGTGTTTGAGTATGCTGGTGGGAAGGGACCCATGAAGTCAATACCCCATACATCAAACAACTCAATCTCTAAGATCCCTTATTGAGGCATGGCATAACCATGGGGCAAGTTGCCAGCTCTTTGGCAACTGTCACAGTTACGCACAAATTCTCGGACATCTCTATAGAGAGTAGGCCAGTAGAAGCCACATTGGAGGACCTTAGTGGCTGTTCGCTCTCCTCCAAAATGTCCTCCATATTGTGATCCATGGCAGTGCCATAGGATCTTCTATGCCTCTTCTCTGGGTATGCATCTGCGGATCATTCCGTTTGCACATCTCTTAAAGAGATATGGTTCATCCCATAAGTAGTACTTTACATCAGAAATTAGTTTTTTCATTTGCACTCTGCTGTACTCCTTGGGTATGAACCTCACAGCTTTATAATTCACAATGTCTGCAAACCATGGTGCTTCCTGAATGGTGAAGAGTTGTTCATCCGGAAAGGTTTCAGAGATCTCAGTAGGAGGGAGGGACGCCCCTGCTACTGGTTCTATCCGGGACAGGTGATCAGCTACCTGGTTCTCTGTCCCTTTTCTGTCTCTTATTTCTATATCAAACTCTTGCAGAAGTAACACCCATCTTATGAGCCTGGGTCTTAAATCCTGCTTTGTGAGTAGGTATTTAAGAGCAGCATGGTCAGTATACATAATCACTTTTGAACCTACTAAATAAGATCTAAACTTGTCAATGGCATAAACAACTGCAAGTAACTCTTTTTCTGTGGTTGTGTAATTCTTCTGTGCATCATTTAAAACACGTCTAGCATAGTAAATGACGTGCAGAAGCTTGTTATGCCTCTGTCCGAACACTGCACCGATGGCATGGTCACTGGCATCACACATTAGTTCGAATGGTAATGTCTAGTCTGGTGCAGAGATGACTAGTGTTGTGACCAGCTTAGCTTTCAGGGTCTCAAACGCTTGGAGACACTCTGTGTCAAACACAAATGGCGTGTCAGCAGTTAGCAGATTGCTCAGAGGTTTTGCAATTTTTGAAAAATCCTTTATAAACCTCCTGTAGAATCCTGCAAGCCCTAGAAAGCTTCTGATTGCCTTGACATTGGCAGGTGGTAGTAATTTTTCAATTACATCCACTTTAGCTTGATCCACCTCTATTCCCTTGTTTGAAATTTTATGCCTAAGGACAATTCCTTCAGTCACCATAAAGTGACATTTTTCCCAGTTTAAAACTAGGTTGGTCTCTTGGCATCTTTTTAGAATAAGGGCTAAATGGTCAAGACAGGAGCTGAATGAGTCTCCAAATACTGAAAAGTCATCCATGAAGACTTCCAAAAATTTCTCTACCATATCAGAGAAGATAGAAAGCATGCACCTCTGAAAGGTTGCAGGTGCATTGCACAGACCAAAAGGCATCCTTCTATAGGCAAATACTCCATATCGACATGTGAATGCTGTTTTCTCTTGGTCTTGAGGATCTACTGCAATTTGGTTGTAACCTGAATAGCCATCCAAAAAGCAGTAATAGTCATGACCTGCTAGTCTTTCTAGCATCTGCTCTATGAATGGTAAAGGAAAATGATCCTTTCTGGTGGCTGTATTGAGCCTTCTGTAGTCAATACACATACACCACCCTGTAATTGTTCTTGTGGGAACCAGTTCATTTTTTTCATTGTGAACCACTGTCATGCCTCCCTTTTTGGGTACAACTTGGACAGGGCTTACCCAGGGACTATCAGAAATAGGATAAATAATTCCAGCCTCTAGTAACTTAGTGACCTCTTTCTGTACCACCTCCTTCATGGCTGGATTTAGCCGCCTCTGTGGTTGAACCACTGGCTTAGCATCATCCTCCAATAGGATCTTGTGCATGCATCTTGCTGGGCTAATGCCCTTAAGATCACTTATGGACCACTCAAGAGCTGTCTTGTGTGTCCTTAGCACTTGAATTAGTGCTTTCTCTTCCTGTGGATTTAAAGCAGAGCTTATGATCACTGGAAAAGTGTTATTTTCTCCCAAAAATACATATTTCTGGGATGGTAGGAGTGGTTTGAGCTCGGGTTTAGGAGGCTTATCCTCTTCCTGAGAAATTTTCAGAGGTTTTTTTATTTCCTCTGATTCCTCCAGATTAGGCTGAACATCTTTAAAGATGTCCTCTAGCTCTGATTCAAGACTTTCAGCCATATTGATCTCTTCCACCAAAGAGTCAATAATATCAGTGCTCATGCAGTCATTTGATGTGTCTGGATGCTGCATAGCTTTGACAACATTTAACTTGAACTCATCCTCATTGACTCTCAGGGTCACTTCCCCTTTTTGGACATCAATGAGAGTTCGTCCAGTTGCTAGGAAAGGTCTTCCTAGAATGAGAGTTGCACTCTTGTGCTCCTCCATTTTTAGCACTACAAAGTCAGTGGGAAAGGCAAATGGCCCAACCTTGACAATCATGTCCTCAATTATGCCTGATGGATATTTAATGGAGCCATCAGCAAGTTGAAGACATATCCGGGTTGGTTTGACTTCTTCAGTCAAGCCAAGCTTTCTAATAGTGGATGCAGGTATTAGGTTGATACTTGCTCCAAGGTCACATAGAGCTGTCTTGGTACAAGCACCCTCTAATGTGCATGGTATCATAAAGCTTCCTGGATCTTGAAGCTTCTCTGGTAAGCTTTTCAGAATGACTGCACTGCATTCTTCAGTGAGAAACACCTTTTCAGTTTCTCTCCAATCATTCTTATGACTTAAGATCTCTTTCATGAACTTAGCATAAGAGGGTATTTGCTCAAGTGCCTCTGCAAATGGAATCTTTATCTCAAGAGTCCTGAGATAGTCTGCAAAGCGGGCAAATTATTTATCCTGCTCCGCTTGGCAGAGTTTCTGAGGATAAGGCATCTTGGCTTTATATTCTTCAACCTTAGTTGCTGCTGGTTTATTCCCTACAGAGGTGGTTGGAGAAGCCTTTTTAGAGGGGTTACTATCAGCACTTGCAGGTGTCTGATCCCTCATTGGCGTTTGAATGCCAGGATAGGGTGCTGGATGGGCGTTTAACGCCAGCTTCCCACCCTTTTCTGCCGTTTGAACGCCAGAACTGGGCAGGGAATGGGCGTTTAACGCCAACTTTTCTCCCTTTTCTGGCGTTTGAACACCAGAAGTGGGCATCCACTGGGCATTTAACGCCAATCTTTCACCCTTTTCTGGCATTTGAATGCCAGAATTATTCCTCTCTGTGCTCTTGCTGTCCTCAGAGGGATTTTGGGCAGTGGTTTGGTCATCCTCTGTCAGTTGTTCCTTTCTTGGATTTCTGCTACTTTGAGCTGATTTATTCAATGTCTTCCCGTGCTTTAATTGAACAGCTTGGCATTCTTCTGTTATCTGTTTAGATAGCTGCTGTCTTGTCTGATTCAATTGTGCTTCCATATTCTTGTTAGCATTTTTAGTGTCTTGGAGCATCTCTTTAAATTCTGCTACTTGCTTTGTTATAAGGAGTAATTGTCGATTAAGCTCAATAATCTGTTCTTGAGGATTAGGATCAGTAGTTACTGCCCTAGCCTCTTCTTTTATGGAGGACTCACTGCTTGAGTACAGATGTTGATTTCTAGCAACCGTATCTATGAGTTCTTGAGCCTCTTCAATCGTCTTTCTCATGTGTATAGATCTACCAGCTGAGTAGTCTAGAGACATTTGAGCTCTTTCTGTAAGCCCATAGTAGAAGATGTCTAACTGTACCCACTCTGAAAATATTTCAGAGGGGCATTTTCTTAGCATCCCTCTGTACCTCTCCTAGGCATTATAAAGGGATTCATGATCCTCTTGTTTAAAGCCTTGGATGTCCAGCCTCAACTGTGTCATCCTCTTTGGAGGGTAAAATTGATTCAGGAATTTGTCTGATAACTGTCTCCATGTTTTTATGCTTGCTGTGGGTTGGTTATTTAACCACTTCTTAGCTTGATCTTTTACAGCTGATGAGCGGATAATTTATACGTTTTTTGGCATTATTTTTAGTATGTTTTTAGTATGATTTAATTAGTTTTCATTATATTTTTATTAGTTTTTAATTAAAATTCACATTTCTGGACTTTACTATGAGTTTGTGTGTTTTTCTGTGATTTTAGGTATTTTCTGGCTGAAATTGAGGGACCTGAGCAAAAATCAGATTCAGAGGTTGAAGAAGGACTGCAGATGCTGTTGGATTCTGACCTCCCTGCACTCAAAGTGGATTTTCTGGAGCTACAGAACTCCAAATGGCGCGTTTCTAATTGCGTTGGAAAGTAGACATCCAGGGCTTTCCAGCAATATATAATAGTCCATACTTTGCCCGAGTTTAGATGACGCAAACTGGCGTTGAACGCCAGTTCCATGTTGCAGTCTGGCATTCAGCGCCAGAAACAAGCTGCAAAGTGGAGTTCAACGCCAGAAACACGTTACAAACTGGCGTTCAACTCCAAGAAAGACCTCTCTACGTGTAAACTTCAAGCTCAGCCCAAGCACACACCAAGTGGGCCCCGGAAGTGGATTTCTGCATCATTTACTCATTTCTGTAAACCCTAGTAACTAGTTTAGTATACATAGGACTTTTTACTATTGAGTTTTCATCTTGGGACGTTTAGTTCTTAGATCATGGGGGCTAGCCATTCAGCCATGCTTGAACCTTTCACTTATGTATTTTTCAACGGTAGAGTTTCTACACACCATAGATTAAGGTGTGGAGCTCTACTGTTCTTCAAGGATTAATGCAAAGTACTACTGTTTTTCTATTCAATTCAACTTATTCCGATTCTAAGATATTCATTCGCACTTCAATATGATGGATGTGATGATCGTGACAGTCATCATCATTCTCAACTTATGAACGCGTGCCTGACAACCACTTCCATTCTACCTTAGACTGAATGGATATCTATTGGATATCTAATATAGGGGACCGAGTCCGAGTTATTAGTGTCTTCGTGGTATAAGTTAGAACCCATGGATGGCCATTCCTGAGATCCGAAAAGTCTAAACCTTATCTGTGGTATTCCGAGTAGGATCTAGGAAGGGATGGCTGTGACAAGCTTCAAACTCGCGAGTGCTGGGCGTAGTGACAGACGCAAAAGGATCAATGGATCCTATTCCAGTATGATCGAGAACCGACAGATGAATAGCCATGCCGTGATAGAGCATCTTGGACCATTTTCACTGAGAGGACGGAAAGTAGCCATTGACAACGGTGATGCCCAACATACAGCTTACCATGGAAAGGAGTAGGAAGGATTGGATGAAGACAGCAGGAAAGCAAAGGTTCAGAGGGACGAAAGCATCTCTATACGCTTATCTGAAATTCTCACCAATGAATTACATAAGTACCACTATCCTATTTTATATTTTATTTATCTTTTACTTATCAATTCATAAAATCAGTTGAATCCGCCTGACTGAGATTTACAAGGTGACCATAGCTTGCTTCAAGCCGACAATCTCCGTGGGATCGACCCTTACTCACGTAAGGTTTATTACTTGGACGACCCAGTGCACTTGCTGGTTAGTTGTACGAAGTTGTGAAACAGAATTAAGAACATGAATGTACGTATTGAGTTTTTAGCGCCGTTACCAAGGAAGGAATGATCACGATTTCGCACACCAAGTTTTTGGCGCCGTTGCCGGGGATTGTTTGAGTTTGGACAACTAATAGTTCATCTTGTTGCTCAGATTGGGTAACTTTATTTTAATTTTAACCTTTTTATTTTTATTTCTTAATTCTCGAAAAATACAAAAAATTCTTCAAAAACCCTTCAAAAAAAATTTTCCCTTTGTTTTTGAAAATTATTTTAAAATTTTTAAGAATGAATTCTAAAGTTTCAAAATGGTATGCTGAAGTTTGGCTGGCCATCAAGCTTTAGACTAACCTGGTATGATTCCTGGAATCTTGATTGAGGACTTTGAATTCATTTCTTCCTTTTCCCTATAGGTTTTCAAAAAAAAATAAAAATAAAAATATACAAAAATCCAAAAAAATTAATAAAATCATAAATCAAAAATATTTTTGATGTTTCTTGTTTGAGTCTAGAGTCAATTTTTAAGTTTGGTGTCAATTGCATTTTTTTTTCTAAAAATTTATGCATTTTTTGAAAATTCATGCATTCATAGTGTTCTTCATGATCTTCAAGTTGTTCTTGGTAAGTCTTCTTGTTTGATCTTCATATTTTCTTGTTTTGTGTCTTTTCTTGTTTTTCATATGCATTTTTAATTAGTTAGTTTCTGAAGTTTGAAAATCTCTAAGTTTGGTGTCTTGCATATTTTTCTTTCATTAAAAATTTTCAAAAATAAGTCTTGATGTTCATCTTGATCTTCAAAGTGTTCTTGGTGTTCATCTTGACATTCATAGTGTTCTTGCATGCATTGTGTGTTTTGATTCATAATTTTTATGTTATAAGTCTTTTTCATGTTTTTCCTCTTTCTTCATTAAAAATTCAAAAATAAAAAATATCGTTTCCTTATTTTACTCAAAAGTTTTCGAAAATATGATTTGATTTAGTCAAAAAGTTTTTAAATTTAATTGTTTCTTATGAATCAAATCAAATTTTCAATTTAAAAATCTTATCTTTTCAAAATCTTTTTCAAAAATCAAATCTTTTTCAAAATTTCTTTCTAATATTTTCGAAAATTTTTCAAATTAATTTTCAAAAATCTTTTTCTTAATTTTAGTTCATGATTTTTGCATTTAATGTGATTGATTCAAAAATATTAAGTTGTTACTTGCCTAGTAAGAAAGGTTCAATCTTTAAACTCTAGAATCATATCTTTTTAGTTTCTTGTTAGTCAAGTAATCAACTTTAGTTTTCAAAATCAAATCTTTTTAATTTTCTTTTCAAATCTATTTCAAATTAAAATTTCAATTATATCTTTTTCAAATTCAATTTCAAAATCTTTTTAAAAATTGATTTTCAAATCTTATCTTTTTGTTTCAATCATATCTTTTTAAATTTCAATCATATATTTTTCAAAAACAAATTTCAAAACTTTTTCAATCAATCTTATCTTTTTGTTTCAATCATATCTTTTTTCAAAACTACCTAACTAATCCTCTCTCTCTTATTTTCGAAAATTCCCTCTCTCCTTTTTCAAAAATTTCTTTTTAATTAATTAATTATTTTAAATTTTAATTTTAATTTTATTCTTCCTTTAATTTTCGAAAATCATCAACTCCTTTTTAAAATTTATTTTCAAAATCTAACTTTCAAATTTAATTTTTATTAAATTTCGAAATTCTCTCTCTCTCATCTCCTTCTATTTATTCATCTACTAACACTTCTCTCCCATCCAAAAATTTGAACACCACCTCCTTCTCTGTGTTCGAGTTTTTCCTCTTCTCTTCTTTACATTGCATTCTTTTCTTCTTCTACTCACACAAAGGAATCTCTATACTGTGACATAGAGGACTCCATATTTTCTTTGTTATTCCCTTCTTTGTCATATGAGCAGGAGCAAGGACAAGAATATTCTTGTTGAAGCAGATCCTGAACCTGAAAGGACTCTGAAAAGGAAGCTAAGAGAAGCTAAAATACAACAATCCAGAGACAACCTTACAGGAATTTTTGAACAAGAAGAGGAGATGGCAGCCGAAAATAATAATAATGCAAGGAGGATTCTTGGTGACTTTAATGCACCTAATTCCAATTTACATGGAAGAAGCATCTCCATTCCTGCCATTGGAGCAAACAATTTTGAGCTGAAACCTCAATTAGTTTCTCTGATGCAGCAGAACTGCAAGTTTCATGGACTTCCATCTGAAGATCCTTTTCAGTTCTGAACTGATTTCTTGCAGATCTGTGATACTATTAAGACCAATGGGGTTGATCCCGAGGTCTACAGGCTTATGCTTTTTCCGTTTGCTGTAAGAGACAGAGCTAGAGTGTGGTTGGACTCTCAACCCAAAGATAGCCTGAACTCTTGGGATAAGCTGGTCACGGCTTTCTTAGCCAAGTTTTTTCCTCCTCAAAAGCTGAGTAAGCTTAGAGTGGATGTTCAAACCTTCAGACAGAAAGAAGGTGAATCCCTCTATGAAGCTTGGGAGAGATATAAGCAACTGACCAAAAAGTGTCCTTCTGAAATGCTTTCGGAATGGACCATCCTGGATATATTCTATGATGGTCTGTCTGAATTAGCTAAGATGTCATTGGATACTTCTGCAGGTGGATCCATTTACCTAAAGAAAACGCCTGCAGAAGCTCAAGAACTTATTGACATGGTTGCTAATAACCAGTTCATATACACTTCTGAGAGGAATCCTGTGAGTAATGGGATGCCTCAAAAGAAGGGAGTTCTTGAAATTGATACTCTGAATGCCATATTGGCTCAGAATAAAATATTGACTCAGCAAGTCAATATGATTTCTCAGAGTCTGAATGGAATGCAAGCTGCATCCAACAGTACTCAAGAGGCATCTTCTGAGGAAGAAGCTTATGATCCTGAGAACCCTGCAATAGCAGAGGTGAATTACATGGGTGAACCCTATGGAAACACCTATAATCCCTCATGGAGAAATCACCCAAATCTCTCACGGAAGGATCAACGAAAGCCTCAACAAGGCTTTAATAATGGTGGAAGAAACAGGCTCAGTAATAGCAAGCCTTTTCCATCATCTTCTCAGCAGCAGACAGAGAATTCTGAGTAGAATCATTCTAGCCTAGCAAATTTAATCTCTGATTTATCTAAGGCAACTTTGAGTTTCATGAATGAAACAAGGTCCTCCATTAGAAATTTGGAGGCACAAGTGGACCAGCTGAGTAAGAAAATTACTGAAACCCCTCCTAGTACTCTCCCAAGCAATACAGAAGAAAATCCAAAAGGAGAGTGCAAGGCCATTGAATTTATCATCATGGCCGAACCTACAAGGGAGGGAGAGGACGTGAACCCCAGTGAAGAAGACCTCCTGGAACGTCCAGAGATCAATAAGGAGTTTCCCTCTGAGGAACCAAAAGAATCTGAGGCTCATCTAGAGACCATAGAGATTCCATTGAACCTCCTTATGCCATTCATGAGCTCTGATGAGTATTCTTCTTCTGAAGAGAATGAAGATGTTACTGAAGAGCAAGTTGCCAAGTACCTTGGTGCAATCATGAAGCTGAATGCCAAATTATGTGGTAATGAGACTTGGGAAGATGAACCTCCCTTGCTCACCAATGAACTGAGTGATCTGGATCAACTGAGATTGCCTCAAAAGAAACAGGATCCTAGAAAGTTCTTAATACCTTGTACCATAGGCACCATGACCTTTGAGAAGGCTCTATGTGACCTTGGGTCAGGGATAAACCTCATGCCCCTTTCTGTAATGGAAAAATTGGGAATCTTTGAGGTGCAAGCTGCCAGAATCTCATTAGAGATGCCAGACAACTCAAGAAAACAGGCTTATGGACTAGTAGAAAACGTGTTAGTAAAGGTTGAAAGCCTTTACATCCCTGCTGATTTCATAATCCTAGACACTGGGAAGGATGAGGATGAATCCATCATCCTTGGAAGACCCTTCCTAGCAACAGCAAGAGCTGTGATTGATGTGGACAGAGGAGAGTTGGTCCTTCAACTGAATGAGGACTACCTTGTGTTTAAAACTCAAGGATCTCCTTCTGTAACCATGGAGAGGAAGCATGAAAAGCTTCTCTCACTGCAGAGTCAACCAAAGCCCACACAGTCAAACTCTAAGTTTGGTGTTGGGAGGTCCCAACCTTGCTCTGATTATCTGTGAGGCTCCATGAGAGCTTACTGTGAAGCTATTGACGTTAAAGAAGCACTTGTTAGGAGGCAACCTAATGTTATTTAATCATTTTTATTTTATTTTCTCTTTGTTATTTTATGTTTATTAGGTTGACGATCATGTGGAGTCACAAAAACTACTAAAAAACCAAAAACAGAATGAAAAATAGCATTGAAAACAGAACACCCTGGAGGAAGGGCTTACTGGCGTTTAAACGCCAGTAAGGAGCATCTGGCTGGCGTTTAACGCCAAAACAGAGCATGAAACTGGCGTTAAACACCAGAAACAAGCAGCATTCTGGCATTTAAATGACAGGAATGCACCCAGAGGAAAACTAGCATTCAACACCAGAAACATGCTGCAGACTGGCGTTGAACGCCCAAAACAACAATGGAAGTGGCGTTTAACGCCAGAAACATGTTGCAATCTGGCGTTAAACGCCAGGATTGCCTACAGAGGGCGTTTACACGCCTAATTGGAGCAGGGATGATTAAAGTCCTTGGCCCCACTGGATCTGTAGACCCCACAGGATCTCCTCAGGATCTGTGGACCCCATAGGATCCCCACCTACTTATTCTCTCCTCTTCACACCTTTTCATAACTTTCTTCCCCAAATACCCCTCACCAATCAACTCAATCACTCTTTCCCATCACCTCTTCACCACTCACATCCATCCTCTCTTTCCCAAAAACCCCACCTACCTTTAAATTCAAAATAATTACCCTCCCAAACCCAACCCTAAATGGCCGAACCCTAACCCCTCCCCACTCCTATATAAACCCCTCATTCCTTCTTCATTTTCACACAACACAACCCTCTCTTCTTCCCCTTGGCCGAATCCACCTTCTCCCTCCATCTCCTCCATTTTTCTTCTTCTTCTACTTCTTTCTCTTTTCTTTTGCTCGAGGACGAGTAACCATTTTAAGTTTGGTGTGGTAAAAGCATTGTTTTTTGTTTTTCCATAACCATTTATGGCACCTAAGGCCAAAGAAACCTCTAGAAAGATGAAAGGGAACGCAATTGCTTCTACCTCTGAGTCATGGGAGATGGAGAGATTCATCTCTAAGGTCTATCAAGACCACTTCTATGAAGTTGTGGCCAAGAAGAAAGTGATCCCTGAGGTTCCTTTCAAACTCAAAAAGAATGAGTATCCGGAGATCCGACTTGAGATCCAAAGAAGAGGTTGGGAAGTTCTAACCAACCCCATTCAACAAGTCGGGATCTTAATGGTTCAAGAGTTCTATGCAAACGCATGGGTCACTAGGAACCATGATCAAAGTGTGAACCCAAATCCAAAGCCTTGGCTCACCATGGTTTGGGAGAACTACTTAGATTTCAGTCCAGAAAATGTAAGGCTGGCGTTCAAATTGCCAATGATGGAAGAAAACGCATGCCCCTACACTAGAAGAGTCAACTTTGATCAAAGGTTGGACCAAGTCCTCATGGACATATGTGTGGAAGAAGCTCAATGGAAAATTGACTCAAAGGGCAAGCCGGTTCAACTAAGAAGGCTTGACCTCAAACCAGTAGCTAGAGGATGGTTGGAGTTCATTCAATGATCAATCATTCCTACTAGCAACCGGTCTGAAGTTACTATAGACCGGGCCATCATGATCCATAGTATCATGATTGGGGAGAAAGTGGAAGTTCATGAGATTATACCTCAAGAACTCTACAAGGTGGCTGACAAGACCTCCACTTTGGCAAGGTTAGCCTTTCCTTACCTCATTTGCCACCTCTGCAATTCGGCTAGAATTGACATATAGGGAGACATCCTTATTGAAGAGGATAAGCCCATCACTAAGAAAAAGATGGAGCAAACAAGAGAGCATGGACCTCAACATGAGCATGAGGAAATTCTTCACCATGAATTTCCTGAGATGCCTCAAGGGATGCACTTTCCTCCACAAAACTATTGGAAACAAATCAACACTTCCCTAGGTGAATTAAGTTCCAACATGGGACAATTAAGGGTAGAACATCAAGAGCACTCCATCATCCTCGATGAAATTAGAAAAGATCAAAGAGCTATGAGGGAGGAGCAAGAAAGACAAGGAAGAGACATAGAGGAGCTCAAAAGCACCATTGGTTCTTCAAGAAGAGGAAGGCGCCACCCTCAATAAGGTGGACTTATTCCTTAATCTCCTTGTTTATTTATTTTCCTGTTTTTTTATTTTTATGCTCTATGTTTGTTTATGTTTTTGTCTTCATGATCACTAGTAATTAAGTGTCTATGCCTTAAAGTTATGAATGTCCTATGAATCCATCACCTCTCTTGAATGAAAAATGTTTTAATTACAAAAGAACAAGAAGTACATGGTTTCGAATTCATCCTTGAAACTAGTTTAATTATTTTGATGTGGTGGCAACACTTTTTGTTTTCTGAATGTATGCTTGAACAGTGCATATGTCTTTTGAAGTTGTTGTTTATGAATGTTAAATATGTTTGCTCTTGAAAGAATGATGAAAAGGAGAAATGTTATTTGATAATCTGAACAATCACAAAAATAATTCTTGAAGCAAGAAAAAGCAGTGAATACAAAAAGCTTGCAGAAAAAAAAGAAAAAAAAATGGCGAAAAAAAAGAGAAAGAAAAAGAAAAAGCAAGCAGAAAAAGGCAAAAGCTCTTAAAACCAAAAGGCAAGAGCAAAAAGCCAATAGCCCTTAAAACCAAAAGGCAAGGGTAATAAAAAGAATCCAAGGCTTTGAGAATCAGTGGATAGGAGGGCCTAAAGGAATAAAATCCTGGCCTAAGCGGCTAAACCAAGCTGTCCCTAACCATGTGCTTGTGGCGTGAAGGTGTCAAGTGAAAACATGAGACTGAGCGGTTAAAGTCAAGGTCCAAAGCAAAAAAAAGAGTGTGCTTAAGAACCCTGGACACCTCTAATTGGAAACTTTAGCAAAGCTGAGTCACAATCTGAAAAGGTTCACCCAGTTATGTGTCTGTGGCATTTATGTATCCGGTGGTAATACTGGAAAACAAAGTGCTTAGGGCCACGACCAAGACTCATAAAGTAGCCGTGTTCAAGAATCAACATACTAAAATAGGAGAATCAATAACACTATCTGAATTCTAAGTTCCTATAGATGCCAATCATTCTGAACTTCAATGGATAAAGCGAGATGCCAAAACTATTCAAGAGGCAAAAAGCTACAAGTCCCGTTCATCTGATTGGAGCTAAGTTTCATTGATATTTTAGAATTTATAGTATATTCTCTTCTTTTTATCCTATTTGATTTTCAGTTGCTTGGGGACAAGCAACAATTTAAGTTTGGTGTTGTGATAAGCGGATAATTTATACGCTTTTTTGCCATTGTTTTTAGTATGTTTTTAGTATGATTTAATTAGTTTTCATTATATTTTTATTAGTTTTTAATTAAAATTCACATTTCTGGACTTTAATATGAGTTTGTGTGTTTTTCTGTGATTTCAGATATTTTTTGGCTGAAATTGAGGGACCTGAGCAAAAATTAGATTCAGAGGTTGAAGAAGGACTGCAGATGCTGTTGGATTTTGACCTCCCTGCACTCAAAGTGGATTTTCGGGAGCTACAGAACTCCAAATGGCGCGCTTTCAATTGCGTTGGAAAGTAGACATCTAGGGCTTTCCAGCAATATATAATAGTCTATACTTTTCCCGATTTTAGATAACGCAAACTGGGGTTGAACGCCAGTTCCATGTTGCAGTCTGGCGTTCAGCGCCAGAAACGAGTTGCAAAGTAGAGTTCAACGCCAGAAACACGTTACAAACTGGCGTTCAACTCCAAGAAAGACCTCTCCATGTGGAAACTTCAAGCTCAGCCCAAGCACACACCAAGTGGGCCCCGGAAGTGGATTTCTGCATCATTTACTCATTTCTGTAAACCCTAGTAACTAGTTTAGTATAAATAGGACTTTTTACTATTGAGTTTTCATCTTGGGACGTTTAGTTCTTAGATCATGGGGGCTGGCCATTCGGCCATGCCTGAACCTTTCACTTATGTATTTTTCAACGGTAGAGTTTCTACACACCATAGATTAAGGTGTGGAGCTCTGCTGTTCCTCAAGAATTAATGCAAAGTACTACTGTTTTTCTATTCAATTCAACTTATTCCGCTTCTAAGATATTCATTCGCACTTCAATATGATGGATGTGATGATCGTGACAGTCATCATCATTCTCAACTTATGAACGCGTGCCTGTCAACCACTTCCGTTCTACCTTAGACTGAATGGATATCTCTTGGATATCTAATACAGGGGACTGAGTCTAAGTTATTAGTGTCTTTGCGGTATAAGTTAGAACCCATGGATGGGCATTCTTGAGATTCGGAAAGTCTAAACCTTGTCTGTGGTATTCCGAGTAGGATCTGGGAAGGGATGGTTGTGACGAGCTTCAAACTCGCGAGTGTTGGGCGTAGTGACAGACGCAAAAGGATCAATGGATCCTATTCTAGTATGATCGAGAACCGACAGATGAATAGCCATGCCGTGACAGAGCATCTTGGACCATTTTCAATGAGAGGACGGGAAGTAGCCATTGACAACGGTGATGCCCAACATACAGCTTGCCATAGAAAGGAGTAGGAAGGATTGGATGAAGACAGCAGGAAAGCAGAGGTTCAGAGGGACGAAAGCATCTCTATACGCTTATCTGAAATTCTCACCAATGAATTACATAAGTACCACTATCCTATTTTATATTTTATTTATCTTTTACTTATCAATTCATAAAATCAGTTGAATCCGCCTGACTGAGATTTACAAGGTGACCATAGCTTACCTCAAGCCGACAATCTCCGTGGGATCGACCCTTACTCACGTAAGGTTTATTACTTGGACGACCCAGTGCACTTGCTGGTTAGTTGTACGAAGTTGTGAAACAGAATTAAGAACATGAACGTGCGTAATGAGTTTTTAGTGCCGTTACCAAGGAAGGAATGATCACGATTTCGCACACCAACAGCAAATGGAAATAGTAATAATTTGTAGACGTCCTGATCCATTTCTTTATCACGTACTGTGTCAGCAATTTGTAAGAACTGTGCCAGAAACTCAGTAGGTTCTTCCTGTGGAAGACCAGAATACTGGCAATTTTGCTGCACCATGATAATGAGCTGAGGATTTAGCTCAAAACTGCTTGCTTTGATGGAAGATAAAATAAAACA
Source organism: Arachis ipaensis (assembly GCF_059453495.1). NCBI lineage: Eukaryota > Viridiplantae > Streptophyta > Magnoliopsida > Fabales > Fabaceae > Arachis > Arachis ipaensis. The sequence goes on from NC_142435.1 coordinate 92,743,830, forward strand.
AAATAAATGGAAGATAAAATAAAACTTTTGAAAATGAAATAAAAGCAAATTGAAAACTAAATTAATTAATTAATTAAAAAGATTTTGGAATTAGCAATCAAAAAGATATGATTGAAAATTATTTTGAAGAAGATATGATTGAGAAGATATAATTGCAATTTAAAAAATATGATTGAAAAGATATGATTAAAGAAATTAAAAGGATTTGATTTTTGAAAAAGATTTGAAAAGATCAATTTTTGAAATTAGAATTTTGACTTTACTAAAAAAAAGATATGATTTTGAAAATCTTTGACTAATTTAATGCAAAATTTCGAAAATTATGAGTAAAATAAGGAAAAGATATTTTTTTAATTTTTGAATTTTAATGAGGAAAGAGAAAAACAACAAAATGACACTAAACTTAGAAATTTTAGATCAAAACAGAGAGAACAAACAAGTAAACTTTGAATGTCAAGATGAACACCAAGAACACTTTGAAGATCAAGATGAACACCAAGAACAAATTTTTGAAAACTTTTTAAGTAAATAAAAGCACAAAAACACACCAAACTTAAAATTTTTAGAAAATCAAACACAAATTTTCGAAAATTTAAAGGAAAACACAGAAGACACCAAACTTATAATTTTTAAAGATCAAGAAAGAACTAAGAACATGCAAATTCAAAAAATTAAAAGAAAATAAAAGCATGCAATTGACACCAAACTTAAAATATGAAACTAATCTCAAATAAAAGACTCAAATTTAGTGACTCTAAACTAACAAAAATAAATTATTCCTAATCTAAGCAACAAGATAAACCGTCAGTTATCCAAACTCGAACAATCTCCAGCAACGGTGGCAAAAACTTGGTGCACGAAATTAAAATCACACTTTTGTAAATCCGCACAACTAACCAGCAAGTGCACTGGGTCGTCCAAGTAATACCTTACGTGAGTAAGGGTCGATCCCACGGAGATTGTTGGCTTGAAGCAAGCTATGGTTATCTTGTAACTCTTAGTCAGGATATCAGTAATTCTCAGATTTAATTGTAAAAAGTAAAAGAACATGAAATAAATACTTGTTATGCAGTAATGGAGAACAGGTTGAGGTTTTGGAGATGCTCTGTCTTCTGAATCTCTACTTTCCTACCGTCTTCTTCTTCACGCACGCAAGGCTCCTTCCATGGCAAGCTGTATGTTGGTGGATCACCATTGTCAATGGCTACCATCCGTCCTCTAAGTGAAAATGGTCCAAATGCGCTGTCACCGCACAGCTAATCATCTATCGGTTCTTACTCATGTTGGAATAAGATCCATTGATCCTTTTGCGTCTGTCACTACGCCCAGCACTCGTGAGTTTGAAGCTCGTCACAGTCATCCTTTCCCAGATCCTACTCAGAATACCACAGACAAGGTTTAGACTTTCCGGATCTCAAGAATGACTGCCAATAATTCTAGCTTATACCACGAAGACTCTGATCTGAATCAGGAGGCTAAGAGATATGCACTCAATCTAAGGTAGAATGGAAGTGGTTGTCAGGCATGTGTTTATAGGTGAGAATGATGATAAGTGTCACGGATCATCACATTCATCAAGTTGAAGAAGAAGTGTATATCTTAGAGAAGAGACAAGCGTTATTGAATGGAAAACAGTAGTAATTGCATTAATTCATCGAGACACAGCAGAGCTCCTCACTTCCAACCATGGGGTTTAGAGACTTATGCCATCAGAAATACAATATAAAACGTGTAGAGTGTAATGAGGTACAAGATGAATCACTAAAAGTAGTTTTTATAATAAAACTAGTGACATAGGGTTACAGAAAATGAGTAAGCTAGAGTAGTTAGTGTAAAATTCCACTTCCGGGGCCCACTTGGTGTGTGCTTGGGCTGAGCATTGAAGATTTCACGTATAGAGACCTTTCTTGGAGTTAAACGCCAACTTTTGTGGCAGTTTGGGCGTTTAACTCCAGCTTTCATGGCCGTTCTGGCGTTTTGACGCCAGAATTTCTATGCTTACTTGGAACGCCGGTTTGGGCCATCAAATCTTGGGTAAAGTATGGACTATTATATATTGCTAGAAAGCCCAGGATGTCTACTTTCCAACATAATTGAGAGCGCACCAATTGGGCTTCTGTAGCTCCAGAAAATCCACTTCGAGTGCAGGGAGGTCAGAATCCAACAGCATCTGCAGTCCTTTTTCAGCCTCTGAATCAGATTTTTGCTTAGGTCCCTCAATTTCAGCCAGAAAATACTTGAAATCACAGAAAAACATACAAACTCATAGTAAAGTCCAGAAATGTGATTTTTATTTAAAAACTAATAAAAACATAATAAAAACTAACTAAAATATATTAAAAACATACTAAAAACAATGCCAAAAAGCGTATAAATTATCCGCTAATCAAATATAAAATTTAACTTTAGCTAGAAATTAAAATTTTAATTTAATTTTTGTTGTTATTTTAGTAATTTAAGCGAATAATCTAACTATACTAACTAGAATATGTACAACCCCACATGTGACAAAACTATTTTGTTGGAGAGTGTGAATAAATGTAGGCTACACCCACCTACTGAGATTTGAACAAAAATGATAAAATATATAGATATGGTTATAAGTTTTAAATTTCTCAAGGATATAGTTTATATATATAGATTGTTGAGTTTGAAGAACTAACAACATATTACGGATGATGACTAAAAATTATTATTGATTTAGAAGTCAATTATGTGTGTAAATAGTTTACTTAAGTATGCAAGAAATTAAATTAATACAAATAGGCCTAAGAAGCAAGAAAACAGGCCCAACAATTATTAAAGCCCAAAGAAATATGGAAGGCTGATGTAAAGCAAAGAAAATCAGACCAAACACAAGCATACGGTCTAAATAAGTGATCAAAGTCCAGGCACTTACGCCCTCTAGTTGGTAGCTAACAAAAGAAAGGATTCTCGCTTTTATTTGAACCAAAACACACAACTGAACCTAAATTCTCTCTTCTCTCTCCTCTCTTTTTCCTTCACCCACGTGAAACTCTGAAGCAAAGCAAGAAAAAAGAGAAGCTCTGAGTTAGGGTGAAATCAAAGAACAAAAAGTGAGTTACTAAATCTAAGAAAGAAGAGGAAGTCAAAGAAGCTAGGGCTAAAGGCACACATCACAACCAAAATCTCATCAGAAAAGTCTTTTCATCTTTGTGCAACATTGAAGCTTGTGGAAAAAAAATCTTCTCTCTGCATACACCGAATCGAAAAGCTCAAGGAATTGAAGGCCATGGAGCTTTGCAAAGAATCAACAGATAAAAAGTTACTTAGAGCCAGAGTTTAAATACACTACTCAGATTCAAGAAAACACTTTGAAAAAGGATGAAAGAGAAAATAGAAGGTATGGATGTATGCATGATTCAGTCACTACTACTACTCTATCTCTCACCTGTGACGCAGCTGCTACTATTGATTTTAGGGAAGAAGAAGTCAAACATGTGCAAGCCAAGGTTCAAGTCTTGGAAGCTTCACTCCTCTATTAAAGAGATGAACAGCCAGAGATTGATTCAATGAGTGAGTGGTATACGAAATTGTTACTCAGGTTGTGAATTATTGTTCGAAATTGATTCCCTGGCGATGGCACCAAAAACGGATGCACAAAACCAAGGTTTAAACATATCTTCACAACTTCGCATAACTAACCAGCAAGTGCACTGGGTCGTCCAAGTAATACCTTACGTGAGTAAGGGTCGAATCCCACGGAGATTGTTGGTATGAAGCAACCTATGGTCACCTTGTAAATCTCAGTCAGGCGGATATAAAATAGTTATGTAGTTTTCGAAATTTAGTAATAAAAGAAGGATAGAAATACTTATGTAAATCATTGGTGAGAATTTCAGATAAGCGTATGGAGATGCATTCGTTCCTCTGAACCTCCGCTTTTCTGCTGTCTTCATCCAATCAGTCTTACTCCTTTCTATGGCTGGCTTTGTGTAAGGATGTCACCGGTGCCAATGGCTACTTTCAATCCTCTCGGGAAAATGGTCCAAATACTCTGTCACAGCACGGCTAATCGTCTGGAGGCATCACCCTTGTCGTTGGTTGCATCCTATTCCTCTCTGTGAAAATGGTCCGATGCGCTGTCACTGCATGGCTAATCATCTTGGAGGTTCTCGATCATACTGGAATAGAATTTACTATCCTTTTGCGTCTGTCACTACGCCCAGCACTCGCGAGTTTGGTGTTCGTCACAGTCATTCAATCCCAGAGTCCTACTCGGAATACCACAGAAAAGGTTTAGACTTTCCGGACTCTCATGAATGCCGCCATCAATCTAGCTTATACCACGAAGATTATGATTAAGAGATCTAAGAGATACTCATTCAATCTATTGTAGAACGGAAGTGGTTGTCAGGCACGCGTTCATAGGGAATGATGATGATTGTCACGTTCATCACATTCAGGTTGAAGTGCGAATGAATATCTTAGAAGCGAAATAAGATGAATTGAATAGAAAACAGTAGTACTTTGCATTAATCTTTGAGGAACAGCAGAGCTGCACACCTTAATCTATGAAGTGCAGAAACTCTACCGTTGAAAATACATAAGTGATAATGGAGTTCCTTGGTCTCGGCCCCAGAGGGGAACCGGAGTAACCAAGACTACGAATACAATGATAAAAAGTTCTATTTATAATAAACTAGTCACTAGGGTTTACAGAAGTAAGTAATTGATGCACAAATCCACTTCTGGGGCCCACTTGGTGTGTACTTGGGCTGAGCTTGAAGTCTACACGTGGAGAGGTCATTCTTGGAGTTGAACGCCAGCTTTTGTGCCAGTTTGGGCGTTGAACTCCACTTTGCAACTTGTTTCTGGCGCTGGACGCCAGAATTGGGCAGAGAGCTGGCGTTGAACGCCAGTTTTCGTCATCTAAACTTGGGCAAAGTATGAACTATTATATATTGCTGGAAATCCCTGGATGTCTACTTTCCAATGCAATTGGAAGCGCGCCATTTTGAGTTCTGTAGCTCCAGAAAATCCATTTTGAGTGCAGGGAGGTCAGAATCCAACAGCATCAGCAGTCCTTCTTCAACCTCTGAATCTGATTTTTGCTCAAGTCCCTCAATTTCAGCCAGAAAATACCTGAAATCACAGAAAAACACACAAACTCATAGTAAAGTCCAGAAATGTGAATTTAACATAAAAACTAATGAAAACATCCCTAAAAGTAACTAGATTATACTAAAAACATACTAAAAACAATGCCAAAAAGCGTATAAATTATCCGCTCATCAGTGAGAACACAAAGTTTGAATTCCCATAGCTGACAGAGCTATTACCCTCTTCTCCTTCATAGTTCTTATTGAATATTCTGTTTTTTCAGTTTAATCTTTCTTTGTTTCAATGGTAAAAAATATTACAATGAGGAATGTAAAAAAAAGTCATTGAGTGAAAAAAGGCAGAGAGAGTTAGACTTGGAGAAAAGCCAATGTTATTTCAAAAATCCTTTATTAATTTTTTTGTTTTATTTTTATGATCCTAGGAAGATTTTCTTGCAAGTTGAGCTAGCACTTTGTAATTAAAGGCTAGGGTGAATCCTAGGAAAAATTAGTGTATGTAATCTTGTTAAAAGATAGTGAAATTCCTTCATTATTGTAATGGAGATTGGATGTAGGCTACATTGCACTAGGTAAATGAACTAAGATATATGGCTGTGCCACTTCTGTTTCTCTTCTCTGTTTCTGGTTTTTAACTTTAGGAGACAAAACAAAATAATCTCTTACTTATTCTATCCAAATAGACTTCACAGCTATATGCGTTGCACATACTTCTGTTTTGGCTCATCCTTCAGAAGAGATAAAACAAAAGAATATCCTACTTTTCACTCAAGACAACTATACAGAATCCAAAAGTTTCATCCTGTTGTAAGATTACTCAAGTAAAATAAAAAGAGGCCTAGATTCAACCCTCCCTTCTCTAAGCCACTGATATCCATCAATTGGTATCAGAGCTTGGTCTCAAAGAGATCAAGCTTCACAGCTTGGAGGAAAGATCCAGATGACCAACAACATGGGATTCAACACAACGGCTTACACTCTGATAGAAAGAAAATCCAACAACAGACCTCCATTCTTCATTGAAAAAAATTACAATTACTGGAAAGAAAGAATGAAGAACTTTGTGCAATTAATAGATTACAACCTCTAGAATATAATCATGAATGGTCCTCAAATTTCAACCAAAACAAACACTGAAGGAGTTGTTAATCCTAAAGTAGAATCAAAATGGAATGACAACGACAAAAAAAGGTGAAACTCAATGCCAAGGTTATCAACATATTGAACTGCGCCATTAGTTTCAAGGAATATCAGAAGGTTTCTAGATACAAAACAGCAAAGAAAATCTGGGATAAGCTCCACGTTACACATGAGGGCACCACACAAGTAAAAGAAACAAGGATTGGTATGCTCAGTAAAGAGTATGAAATATTTACTATGAAGGAAGGAGAATCAATAGATGAAATATTTGAGAGGTTCCCTATCATCATAAATAGCTTGGATGCTATCGGGATTACTTATTTCGAACAAGTGCTGGTGAAAAAAGTCATAATAAGCCTAACAAAAGAGTGGAAAACCAAGCCTACTGTTATCTTTGAAAGCAGTAACCTAAACCAAATGACGTATGAAGAGCTGAGAGGAAAGTCGCTAGCTTACGAAATCACTCACATGAACAATGACATAAAAAAGAAAGGAGTGGCCCTTAAATCTTGTGTTGAATCATTGGATGATGAATCTAGTGACTGTTTATTACATGAAGAGATCGTATTTTTTGCTAGAAAACTTAAAAAGCTGATGAGACTAAAATGAAGGAGCAGAGGAGGTAGCTCAATAGAACCAAAGAAGGATATCAGTAAGGTCATCTGCCACAACTACAAAGAAGCTGGACATTTCAATTACGATTTTCCTAAGCTTAAGAGAGAAGACAAGTCTCGGAATGACAAGAAGAAGTGCTCATGGCTTCTTGGAAAGATTTGGAAAGCGACACTGAGGAGGATGAATAATCAGATCACAACTCTTAAAAATGTTTAATGGCCGACCATAGTCAAAATGATGAGGTAATCTTTCTTGAACCCACTAATGAAGAACTCCAGCTAATGATTGATGATCTTACTAAGAAAGTTAGAAATTTTTTTAACCAATGCCATAAACTTGAAAGGTTGCATAAAGTGATTAAGGGTTCAAATCAAGACATAGCTAAATTTACCCAAATTTTTGAAAATGTGGACAAATTATTAACTAGTCAAAGACCTCTTTTTGCAAAGGCTAGGTTGGGGTATCATAAAAAAATCTGAATCTATTTTTAAAAAATCATATTTTGAAAATGAAGCCTAAACGTCTGAAAACAAAAGCTTTCAAAACTCAAATCACTTTGAAAAATCAGCAAGCAAAAATTTTTGTCATACATGCAATCGGTTTGGTCATTTACCTATTCAATGCTTCATCTTTGAACGAAAGATTGGTAATAAGGTTTATAAAGTGATTGACAAATACAATACTCTTGGGAAACCAAGAAGGTTTAACATTAAAGGATCCAAAATAATTTGGATACCTAAGGTCGTTTAAAAGTATTGTGCAGTTTTGCCTAGCATCCAAGAAGAAGAAAGACATGTGGTACTTGGATAGTGGATGCTCTAGGCACATGATCGAAAAGTCCACATTCTTCATCAAGCTCAACAAGTACGATGGAGGCTTTGTGACTTTCAGTGATGACAGAAAGGAAAAGATAGTAGTCATAGGTAAGGTTGGTAAGAGTTTCTCTACCTTCATTAATGATATATTCTTGATTGATAGACTGAAACATAATCTTCTAAACATTAGCCAATTTTGTGATTTAGGTTATTTGGTTATTTTCAAAAAGCTGGAATGCTTAGTTGTTTGTGAAAATTCTAGTAAAAATTTGTTTCTGGCTAAAAGATCGAATAATGTGTATGGACTCACTTTGGAGGAACTAAAAGAACAAAATGTAGCTTGTTTTACTTCCATTAAATCTGAAAATTGGTTATCGCGTAAGAAATTAGAACATGCTAGCATGTTTCAAATTTCTAAACTTGTAAAAAAAATTTGGTTAGAGGTCTTCCAAAAATCAAATTTGACAAGGACATCACTTGTGATGCTTGTCAATTGGGTAGACAAACTAAAAACTCTTTTAAACCCAAGGATGACATCTTTACCAAAAAACAATTGGAATGTAATATATTGATCTTTTTGGTCCCACTAGGACTCAAAACCTAGGTGATAAACACAATGGCTTGGTGGTGGTTGATGATTATACAAGATTTGGATGGGTTCTTTTCTTAGCTCATAAGAATGATGCTTTTTTAGCTTTTCAACTCTATTCAAAAACATCCAAAATGAAAAAGATTGAAAAATTGTTTCCATAAGAAGTGACCATGGAAAAGAATTTGAAAACCAAAATTTTGAATTATTTTGTGATGAATTTGGAATTTTTCAAAATTTCTCTCGTCCTAAAACACCTCAACAAAATGGGGTAGTTGAAAGAAGAAATAGAAGCCTTTAAGAAATGGCTAGGGCAATACTTTGTGAAAATGATATTCTAAAATTTCTTTGGGCTGAAGCGGTGAACACTGCTTGTTATATTTTAAACCAAACCATCATTCAAAAATTCTTAAAGAAAACCCCAAATGAGCTTTGGAAAGGAATACCACCCAACCTTAAGTATTTTCATGTTTTTGGATGCAAATTTTTTGTTTAAATACTAAAAAGATAATCTAAAAAAAGTTTGATCCAAAATCTTATGAAGGTATTTTTGTTGGTTATTTAACCACTAGTGAAGCATATAGAGTTTACCTCAAGAAACAGAGAATTACAGTAGAATCCATACATGTTACCTTTTTTGAATTAAACACAATTTCAGGTGTTATTGAAGAAAATGATGCAGGAAATGAAATTGAACAAAATTTAGAAAGGATCCAAGGAGAAGATAAATAAGAACCTACTGTGGAAAATGTTGCTCTAGATTCTGCAGACTAAATTGCAGAAAAAAATTCTGTTTTGTCTTTTACTGAGGCAGAAAATTCTGGAAATCTCAATAGTACAGAACCTAATCATACCCAATTTGAGATCACTTCACCAAAACCAAGAGAATGGAAGTTCTTGAGAGCTATCCACATGAGTTTATTATTGGAGATCCATCTCTAGGAGTTACAAAAAGATATTTGATGATAGAATGTATGCCGGTCTAGAATTTCTCAAAATAATTGAATCATTTCATTGCAAGAATAGTCTAGACCAACAACAAATTTTCCATCAAAATTTAATTTGGTTGTCACAAGTTCAACCCAATAAAAATAACCGAGAGTATTACTCCTGGGTCGTTTTCTCTAGGAATTGCAATCGAATACTTAATTATTGGTTATGAGTTTTACGGGGTGGGTTGATGGTAATAAGCAATGATCTAAATGACAAGAAAATAAATCAAACAACTAAAGATGACAACTACTAAAGAGGCATTCATGGCAAGGATTGAGAATCAAGGTTTTCTATCCTAGTAATTAATTATGACACAACAATTACCAAGAGTTAAGCCTATTACGTTATCTTCGCATCGGAAGAAAGTCAAATATGCCTAGTTAACCCCAATCTATAAGTAATGTCAATGGAAATAAGATTAAGTAACAACTCTAGATCACCAATCTGAATTGGGTATTAATGACTCAAGATTACTAACTTTTCTTTCTAAGCCAAGAATGCTCAAAATCTACTCTAAAACTAACCCAAGCATTTTATTAAACACTTGGTGTGCATAAAGAGAAAAGTATATTAAATTGCAAAAATAATAAAATCTACTACTACGAAATGCAAGAAAATAACAATAACAACTCAATTAAACAATAAGAAACATAAAAAGTAATCAATTGCATTAAAGGAAATGAAAAGTAACAAGAATTCATGAATATAAAAAGTGGCACAAGTGAGAAATTAACAAGATAAAGTAAGGAAATTAAGGCAAAAGAACAAGGAAAGGTAAAAGAAACTAGATGAAAACAAGAATTAAAGCTTGAATCTAAGAGATATTAACCTATCCTAATTCTAGAGAGAAGGGAGAGTTTTTCTCTCTAGAATATAACCAAAAACATGTTTCTAAAACTAAACCTAATTGCTCTCCCCTTATTCCATCTTAAATTCTGCCTCAAATACTTCAGAATTGAGTTGGATTTGGGCCTCCATGAAATCAGAAATCGCCCCCAGCGTGTTCCTTTAATGAGGTCACGTGACAAGTGTTACGCGTACGTAGGATGTCACGCGTACACGTGGCTTGGCGAATTCCTTCCTCACGTGTACACGCGGCCTTGCATTCACCAAATCCTTATTTTTCATGAATTCTCCATCTTGCATGCTTTTTCTTTACTTCTTTGATCCAATCCTTGCATCCTATGCCTGAAATCACTAAACAAATACATCAAGACATTAAGTAGAATTAAAGTGAATTAAATATAGCTATTTAAAGGTCTAAAAAGTATATTTTTACTCTTAAGTGAAATTTAGGATAAAATCACAAAACCATGCTATTTCATTGAATAAATGTAGGATAAGTTGATAAAATTAACCAAATTCAACACAAGATAAACCCTAAAATTGCGGTTTGTCAACTTCCTCACACTTAAACCAAGCATGTCCTCATGCTAAACCAAGAAAGATACAACAAAGGGTTATCAACAATTATTCAATGCAAACTATCTAAATGCAATCTATCTAAATGCATGCAACTACTTGGTCAAAATAAATCAATTTCCAAGAAAGCTTGTATGAACATAAGGGCTAAAGCAATCACAATCACATCAGATCCACAATTGAATTGTGTTATTGAAAAAAATTTACAAACTTGCAAGATAAGAGATGATCATAGGTGAAGACATGTAATTGAGCAATCGAACCCTCACCGAATGTGTATCCGCTCTAATCGCTCAAGTGTATAGGGTTGATTCTCTCAATTCTCTTCTAATCATGCTTTCTAAGATTTGGTTTTTATCTAACAATCAACAATTATTCAATGTATGCAAACAAATATCATGAGGACTTTTCAAGGGTTGTAATGGGGCTAGGGCCAAGGTAAGGATATATATGATTAAGTGAGCTTGAAATTTGAATCTTTGATTAACCTAATCTCTCACCAAACACATATAACAATCTATACAATTCTAGTACAATACCTAGCTATTCATAATTCTCACTTTTTCACACACTCATGCATTCTCTTTTTAACCATAACACATATGCATTGTTATTATTACTTTACTTTGGGGTATTTTGTCCCCTTTTTATTGCTTTCTTTTTTTTTCTTCTTTTCATTTTTCTTTTTTTTATCTTTTCGCAATGAAATATATACAGAAGTATCAATGCATATGGTTTAAACATTTAATGTATCAGTATGTACCCAATTCCTAAGATTTTCAACAAAGCTATAAAATACACTTTTTATCTCACCCAATGTTCTCCAAATTTCCCAAACTTGATTGATAGACACTCTCACTAGTCTGAGCTAATCAAAGATCCAAATTAAGAATATTTATTATTTTTCACTTAGTAGTGATGTGGTAAAATAAAGAACAAAAAGGATTAAATAGGCTTAAAATTGGTTAACAAAGGTGGATAAAAGGGTAAGGCTATTTGGGTAAGTGAGCTCAAATAAAATAAAGGTCTCAATCATATAAATGCATTCATACACAAAATAATGGACATAAAGAATCAAACAAATCAAAGATTACAATAATAGAAAGAGGATAATACACACAAGAATAAAAATAGTGGTTATATGATGTAACCACACAATTAGGCTCAAAACTCACAAGCTTATGTGTTCTTAGCTCAAAAACATGTTCCACAATATACAGTTCAAGCAAGTTCAATGAAAAAAAATTCTTTTTTTTACTCAAATCAATTGGGGTGCCCTATAGATAAATTTCTTGAAAAATTTCATTATTTTGACTAAGCTTATTATATATATGCAATACTAAGAAAATGCAACTAAAAATTCTAAAGAACTAGTAATAGAAGAAAAATAAATGAAACGTGAAAGTGTTTGGATTAGAAATTTTTACCAAAAAATTGGCCGATTAGTCGGAGACCTCCCCACTCTTAAAAAGGTTGCACCGTCCTCGGTGTATTCAAAGATGAGCAAGGGGGTACAGTGACGAACCGGATTTTCTGTCGGTGAAGAATTCACAAATATATTCTCGTTGCTAGTATAGTTTCTAAACCAACAAAGAATCCTTTCGTACAAAATAATTTGGTTGTCACAAGTAATAAACCCCTAGAAATAATAACCAAAGTATTTAAATCTCGTGTCGTCTCTCAAGGAATTGTAGGGAAGTATGATTTATTATTGGTTATGGAAAAGTATCTTTTTGGGTTTTTGAAATAGGGAACAAGGAAATAAATTGGCAAGAAAGTAAATTAATAATCATGAAAACCCTTGCAAGGTATGAGAATTGGAAATTCCATCCTAGTTATCCTTATCAATTGTGATGAGAATTGTTTATTGCTCCCACTTAGTTAACCCTTACTAAATAAAGGAAAGTCAAGTGGACTAATCAATGGGATTCCTCAAGTCCTAGTCAACTCTTAAGGAAAGACTAGCTTTAGAGGGATCCAAATTAACCAACAAATTCCAATTATCAATCAAAAAAGGAGTTTGATAACTCAAGTGTCACCAATTACTCAACCAAAGCCAAAAGGGGAGAAATCTAAATTAAACTGAAAGCATCAATAATATAAATAGAAGAAACAATCATAAATCTGAAATATCTCAAATTGCATTAAATAGAAATTCAAATCTAACATGAAGAGTTCATAAACCAAATAGTAACATAAAGTAATCAATAAAGGAAATAAATAAACTAGAAAGCTAGAACAATTAAAAGTAGAAGAGAAGTTAAATTAAAGGAACATTGAACCTGGAATTGAAAAGACGAAGAAATTCTAATCCTAAAACCTAAGAGAGAGGAGAGAGCATCTCTCTCTAAAAACTACATCAAAACCTCAAATTGTGAATAATGAATGAATGATGAATGAATGTGTGTGATTCCCCCATTCTGCAGCCTCTATTCTGTGTTTTCGGGCTTGGAATTGGGCCGAAAAGAAGCCCAGATATTGCCCCCAGCGCTTTTTGTTATTTCTGCGGATCGCGCATGTCACGCTTTTTGTTATTAGCAGTTTTAAAGCCTCGGAAACATGTTTTCACATATATTACAGAATTAGGAAGGATTTGTAAAACTATGCAAATTATGTGAATAAGTGAGCAAAGGATTGATAAAAACCACTCAAATGAGCATAAGATAAGCTATAAAATAGTGGTTTATCATACGGTGACTACACCTTTAGCTGGTGGATCAACCGGCTGTTATATGTTATTTTTTTTGCTTCCATTTTTGCTTATGAAAAATCTTCCTAAAAGATAGAAAACAAGATAGTAAGACGATTAAATGTAAAAGCAAGGAAGTATAGATTGTTGGAATGAGGTAATGGTCACTAAAATGAAGTGAATAAATCAATGTGTGACATGGATGAAAATAGTGTGTGAATTCTAAGTTGCGCGCGGTTTAGAACTCACACACTAGCATTGAAAACTGTGTCACAACTACGCAAAAGAGGCATGCACTTCACTCATTCTAGTGTGCTTGAAGTACTTTAAAGGACTTGTAGGTCAAGAGAAACAAACAAGTAATAAAGAAGCATAAAAGCATTAAAGCAATAATCAAGCAATTTTGAAATGGATATTGAATGGACATTTGTTGATGTGCAAGAGAATTCAATGCAACAAAGAAAATATAAAACTCACACACTAATCAATGATACATTTTGAATTTGATTTTGCATCACCTAATTGACATGAAGTGGGAAGCATGGTTGCTATGCAACTTAGGAAAATAGGGATATAAGTTGAAATCTATCACATAGCATGCATGGTCCACAAAACTTAGAAAGCTCAAAAAGATGTCACTAGGTAAGCTTACGATCCAATTTCATAATTTCTTAATCTCAATGCATGAACTAGGTGACGTAAATAAAAATCAATCATAAACAAGCATCACCTAACAAAAAAATGCATTAATTACTGGTGAACGGACCTTTGTCAGTAAAGAATTCACAATAAATTCTCGTTACTAGTATAGTTTCTAAACCAACAAAGAATCCTTTCATACAAAAATTTGGTTGTCACTAAAGTAAACCCAATAAAATTAAACCAAAGTATTTAAACCTCGGGTCGTCTCTCAAGAAATTACAGGGAAGTATATTACTATTGGTTATGAGATAGTATGTTTTTGGGTTTTTTGAAAGGTTGAACAAGGAATGTAAATGACAGGAAAATAAACTAATAATTAAGAAAAGTCTCAGCGAGGATTGATAATTGGAATTCCTATCCCCATTATCATTGTCAATTGTGATGGTAATTGCCTTTTGCTTTCACTTAGTTAACCTCTAACAATGAAGGAAAGTCAAGTGAGTAAACTTAACTTAAGTTCACAAGTCCTAGTCAAAGACTAGCGTTAGTGAAGCTCAAGCCAACTAGCAAGTCTCAATCACCAACTAACAAGAGACTTTGATGATTCAAGAGTCTCCAATCAATTCAAGCTAAGAATATAAAAAATCTAACTTAAAACTCTCCCAAGCATTTTATCAAACACTTGGGAGGCACAACATAAAAGCATAGAAAAATAATAGAGAATGTAAAATCTAAAACCAATAATTGCAAGCATCAATGATAACAAATAAAGGAAGAAGCAATAAATATGAAATACCTCAACTTGCATTAATAAGAAATTGAATCTAACATGGAGTTCATAAACCAAATTGGGGAAATAAACAAATCAACAAGAGAAATAAGTAAACTAAAGGACTAGAACAAATAAGAGTAGAAGAAAACTAAATTAAAGCAAAGTAGAAATCTGAGATTAAGAAAAGCTAAACCTAAAATCGTAAAACCTAGAGAGAGGAGAGAGCCCCTCTCCCTAGAAAACTACATCTAAACCTAAAATTATGAATGAGAAGTGAATCGTCCTCTTTGTGTTTCCCCCATTCTGTAGCTTCTATTCTGTGTTTTTCGGGCTTGGAACTGGGCCAAAAGGAGCCCAGAAATCGCTTCTAGCGCTTTCCACAATTTCTGCACGTGGCGCATATCATGCGTACGCGTAGGTCACGCATGTGTGTCGTTTGGAGAAATTTCTTGTCACGTATATGCGTCAGTCACGCGTACGCGTCAGTCATGCGTACGCGTCGCTCATCTTCTGCGCTAGGCACGCGTACGCGTCGCTCATGCGTGCGCGTCACTGCTAACTTCTCGAAACTTCATTTCTCATGTTCCTTTCACCTTTGCATATTTTCTTTCCATCCTCTAAGCCATTCCTGCCCTATAAAGCCTGAAAATACTCAACACACAGATCACGGCATCGAATGGTAATAAAGGATAATTAAAATCAACAGTTTAAAGGCCTAGGAAACATGTTTTCAATTATATCACATAATTAGGAAGGATTTATAAAACCATACAAATTATATGAATAAGTGAGCAAAGGATTGATAAAAACCACTCAAATTAGCACAAGATAAACCATAAAATAGTAGTTTATCAATCTCCCCACACTTAAACATTAGCATGTCCTCATGCTAAACTCATGAGAAATTATAAAAGAGTGAAGGCAGAATGGTGGAACTTATGCAATGCAACCTATTTAAATGTGAGCTACCTACATGCATCATGCTATTCTAATTACTATATATATATATATAAGCATACATGTGGTCAAATTGAGTCAAATTTCCATGAAATCATATATGCACAATCGAGGACTTAATCATATAAAAACACATTCACAATTGAGTTGAGTTAATCAAAAGGGTTCACAAACTTGCAAGATAAGCAATGATCAATTATGGACATATAGAAATGAGCCATTGAACCCTCACTGGATTTGTATATGCACTCTAATCACTCAGTGTTTGGGGTTAAAACACTCAAATCTCCTCTAATCACACTTTCTAAAACTTTGTTCTTCATCTAACCAATCAACAAATATTAAGTACACAAATAAAAACATCATGAGGTCTTTTCAAGGTTGTAATGGGGATAAGGTAAAGGTGAGGATATATGTATGGCCAAGTGAGCTGTAAATTTAATCTTTGACTAACCCAAGTTCTCACCTAACATACACACACTCTATATGACTCTAAAATCATGCCTAGCTATCCAAAATTTCCACTTTTGCATCACATACTCATGTATCAAATTTTTCTTTAATTTCACCACATATGCATTGATCTTTTATGAAACTTAACATTGGGGTTATTTTATCCCCTTATTTAAATTATTATTAAATTTTTTTGTTCTCTTTTTTTTTTTGAAATAAAAATAAACATAACATATCAATGCACATGGTCTTTTGGGTCTCACATGAGTATGCACCCAAATTTCTGATATCTTGTCAATTCAACACTTTTTTATCAACCCAAGTTCCCACGGTTCCCCACACTTAATTGACACACACTCTAACTTAAGTTAACCAAAGATTCAATTTGGGGTAATTAAATTGTTTTTCCGCTTAAGGTTAGTGATGTAGTAATATACAAAATAAATGAGGATTAAAAGGCTCAAGGTGGCAAACAAGGTTGATTGAAGTGGTAGGCTGTTTGGGGATAAGTAAGCTAATAACAAATGATGGCCTCAATCATGTGTATGCATATAAATACACTAAACAATGGACATATAGAATGGAACAAAGTAAAGTCTGCAATCATAGTGAAGAAACACACAATATACATAAAAATTATAATTTATACTTATATTTATTAAAATTTTACGTACATAAATTAATATTGTTTGCACCTATATTTTTTTAAAATTTATACACATAAATTAATAAAATTTATTTATTAAAAATAATTTAATATTTATACTAATCAAATAATAACAAAAAAAAACTAAAAATGGAAGGTTCTTAAGAGTTTCTCCACTACATATACTTCCACTATTGGACTATATATGGGAGTTGGAATGTCTTTATTATAGATACGTATACACCCAACTTAATTAATTTGTGTTGTTATACCTGGTGCTGTGATTCAATGTAGCCCTGAGAGGGAGAGAAGAGCTAGCATCTATTGTCACACCTACTCAAGTACTTTTTCTTTAATAATTTTGGAGAATAAAATATTATGGTTAAATAGTGTAATCATGCAATTAAGCTAAAAAACTCACGGGTTGTGTGTTCTTTAGCTCAAAAACCATATTCCAATTATATATATCTTGCAAGTTACAGAAAAATTTTAACTCAAATCAATGTGAATCTTAAATGCCCTTCCTAAAAATAAATATATTCCTTGAGACTTTCATCAATTGACTAACATTTATTATTATTATTATTATTATTATTATTATTATTATTATTATTATTATTATTATTATTATTATTATTATTATTATATATATATATATATATATATATATATATATATATATATATATACTAAATGGATTGTTGTGATTATGAAAAACTAAATTTCTAGTTTACTCCTTTTTTCAACTAATCCCATTTCTCATATGCTAAAGAGGATAAACTAACTAAATAATCCGTGTTTTTCCATATCACAACTAATAAACTAAAAATGCAATCTAAGCTAAATATCTAAGATATATACAGACCCAAGTGCAAAATGTAACAAAGTAAAAATAAATGAAAGTACAATAAAATAAAAATGTGCAAGTACTAAAAGGAAAATAAAATAAAAGAAAGCAAAATACAAAATAAAGCAAAATAGGATAAAAAGTCTGAAATAGTTCACCAAAATAGAATCCGCCAGAGATGGCGACCTCCCCACACTTATATCACAGCATCATCCTCGATGATCTAGTCAAGCCGGGTGTGAAGGTTCATCGCCTACTGAAGGGTGTGCTGCTGGCTCAGTGGGCTCTGGCTGTACAGGGGCTTGAGGTCCTACAGGTTGCTCAAGCTGAGGCTCCTGGTGATGTGCCTACAGCTGGTCCTCCTCCTGGGCATCCTCCTCCTGCTCCTGCTCCTCCTCCTCATCCTCAGAGTGCTCTGATGGTGTGTCAGGCTCGGAGGGGATGTCAGTATGCCCTGTCCTCATCTTCAGCTTCAGATGCTCATAGCGTCGCTTGTTGCGATGCTCAGACCGCTCATAACGCCGCTGGTTGCGGCGCTCCATCCGATCTAGGTGCTCAAAGAGGCAATGCACAAGAAGGTAGATGGGCTGGGAAGCAAATGATGGTACTGTGGGTGTGGGAGGTGTGGCAGGCACTGAAGGTGCTGCAGAGGATGTGGTAGCATCAGTAGAGGTAGTAAGAGAAGGTGGTCTGTGGCCAAAGGGTCCGAACCGCTTGCCATGTGGAGTAATCCTTTTGCATTCGGCAACCGGTAGCTTCTCATCCGCAAGCTCCCAAGGCACCTCAGCTCGGCGGGCCAGCTGGGTGACCAAGTACAAAAATGGTAGGGTACCTCTGACATGAACTCGAGCCATGTACTTCCTGATGAACCGTGGAAGGTACAGTTCGTTTCCTTCCATAACGCACCAAATGAGGATAATCATAGCGGCCGGCACCTCTGACTCGTGAGTGCTAGGCATGACATAGTTACTTAGTATTTGTTGCCATAGCCTAGCCTCATCATTGAGGTATATAATCTTGATACCCTTGGGATTCACCATTGATTTACCCATAGCCCATGGAACAGCAGGATCAATGGCTATGGTGCACCTCACAGCATCCCAATCAAAGCTCATAAATCTAATGGACTCCTCAGCTTTCTGATAACCATCTGGTTCGTCTGATTTAGGTTAGAAGTGGAGGATGTCTTCTATGGGTTCCTATGTGACCAAGATTTGCTTGCCTCTAAGCTGCACAACATCAAGGGTTGTCTTGTAATAGTTACAGTAGAATTTACGGACCCAGGATGCATTAACCTCTATCAGATTCCTTTCCAGAAAGACCCAACCTCTCTGTTTGATCTGCTTTGCACTGTACTACTCTAATTCAATTGGTATTCTGAGAGTCTTTTCCAAATAGAGGTGCCTCTTTTCCGCAAAGACCAAAAATTTTAGTTTACAGCAGCGATTTACAAATTTGATTGGGTCACTCGCAGGCACTAGTTGATCTTCTTTTTCCTGTAGAGTGAAGTTCTTCTCATGCCAGGATTCATCCCCTAGAATATCTGACAGAGCGACAGATGACTGTCCTCTTTTTCTCTTACCAGAACTGGCCTTAGCCTTTCCTTTTCCTTTTGGATCAGACATCCTGAAAAATAGAAATTCTAGGATACAGATTAACAAATAAAGCGGGGAAACAACTAGGCAATTAATGGGCTAGTATAACAAGCAGTGGATAGGCAAAAGAGGAATGAAAGCTAAAACAAGAAGTGAGTCGTAAAGATATAGAATTTTGGACTGAATGCAAGGTAGGATTCAAAGAAATCAATCAGAAATCACAATCCAATAATCTATTTAAAGAAATTCAGAATGCTTTTTTGTCAAGAAACAACGATAAACATGCCTTGAAAGGGGTTGAAAAGAGTTAATGTAAAACTAAGAGAAAAGTTAGGAAGTCAATGAAGTCAAGAGTTAGAAAGGTAAGTTAAAATTAGTGGCATGATACTGTAGTTCCTAGCTAAAAGAATTTCACAAGATTGAGGAACAAACAACTCACATTCAAGCAGACAATGCAAATCATTGATGATAAAACATGTAAGGAAAGAAGCAATAAGAAGAATAAAAATCATTAACAATGCATTTCAAGTAGAAAGGGAACCAAAAGGAATGGGAATGCTAGCCCAGCATCTCATGAATTGGTTTTTGTTTAAACCAAATAAATCACAATTTCAAAAGCACTAAAGTCAATTCATGAGTGAAAGTTAAGTAAAATAGTTTTCAGAAAAATTGGGCAGCATTCCGGTAGTAAAAGGAACGTTCCTGGAAAAACAAACAGCAGAATCAACAAGCCATATGAATTCTGTAAGTGTCAGGCAGCATGAAGAACAAGAAATCAAACAAATCAGGTAGCAGAAAGCAAAGCAAAGCAGTTGGCTAGTCCTAAACTCAATCAAACAGTTTGGATTTTCTAAGAAGTTATTATCAATTAAAAATACTATAACCATGTGTAAATTCATAGGAATTAAGTGAGTGAGTCAATAAAATAGCGATAAGCAATGATTCTATAATGCAGCCAGCTTTCTCTTAGTAAATTCAACAATCGATCATAAGTAAAGAATATGGATTCAAAGAATTAACGATTACTGAATCAATAATGAAGATCAAATCGCAATGAGATTTCAACAGCAATAGCAATTCAAATTTGAATTTCATTAAAATCAGACATCAAGAATCCACTATCAAGGAACCAAATTAATGAAGGTAAGAACTCAACAATTTCAGATGAGACTCAACAGCATCAATAAACCAGTCTAGCACCAAAATAAATTAATGGAACATTAACAGAGCATGAATAACAATTGAAACCCATATAACAGCATCAAGCAAAGTAGTATAGCACAGGGTTAAATTATCATCATAAATAGAGAGGAATTAACTATTTCAGATAGTAAAAACGAAGCATTTATCAGACCTAAATCCACTAACCACATCCTAGCTACCTAACCACCTAAAATCCACTATGAACATGCATCTTTAACTATCCCAATGCTAATAGAATTCAAATTAACTAGCCAACTAAATGGAACAGAAGAATAAAATTGAAATGTAGGGGTGGATACAAGGAAACCTGGGGGGAGGGGGGAGCAGTTGATGGGTGAAAATTAGATTTTCACACAAAACTCACCAGCAAGTGTACCGGGTCGCATAAAGTAGTAATAACTCACAAGAGTGAGGTCGATCCCACAGGGATTGATGGATCAAACAACTTTAGTGAGTAATCAGTCTAGTTAAGCTAACAGTGTTGAATTGGATGAAATTGAAGCAACAGAAAGTAAATTGCAGGGAATTTAAATTGCAAGAAACGTAAATTGGCAAAATCTTAAATGACAAGAAAGGTAAATTTGCATCAGATCTAACTTGCAGGAAGTAATTGACAGAACCTTAAAGAACAAGGAATGTAAATTGCATCAAATGTAAAGTAGGGCTGGGTGCTGAAAAATTAAATGAAAGCAGTAAATCAGATCTCAGAGCAATTGCAGAAGATTAAAATTGCATGAAAGTAAATTGGAAGCAATGGGAACAAAAAATTTAAACTCAAGCTCAATGTAAACTGAATTGAAAAATTGTAGAAGAGGAAATTGCAGCAGAGAGGTGTAAGAAATGGAAATTGCATAAAGCTGAATTGAATTATGAAATATGGAGAGAGTGCAGAAAATAAAAGTGTATCAAAGAGAGCTTTCTATTCTATCCTACTCCTACTCCTATTGCTCTCTAGCAGAGCTAGCCTTCTTTATGAAATGAAATTGATGCCTTTATATAGGCTTTACAAAATGAAAATGAAAATGAAATTGAAAACAAATTACAATTTAAATGAAATTCCTAATCTAGCTTCTCTTTGTGCCTTTGAGTCATGTTAATGGACTTTGCTTGCTTTGGTTTTGAATGAGAGTGGATCTGGATGGCTTGGTTCAAGTGGCATGGGTCAGGGTGCATTTTGTTCCCTCCCAGGGAAGCGTTCCGTTCACTTAAGTGAACGCTACGTTCACTGCTCCAAGCATGCTTCCTCACGTGCCACAATTGCCTTCCTATAGCGTTGTTGTAGTGAACGCTACGTTCACTCTTTGAACGTGGCTGGTGTGTGGCCCCATTAGTGCTCCCTCTTCGAGCACTACATTCAAAACCTTGAACGCTACCTAGCTGAGTGCTGCGCCTTGCTTCCTTTGGTTGCTTCCTTTGTGTGCTTTACTTGTGCGCCTTGCTCCCTTGCCTAATGTGCCCGATAAAGTTCACAAAAGTGAATGTTACGTTCAAGCTTTTGAGCGCTACCCTTTGTGTCTGTGGTGCATTTGGCAAGGAGCTTCCTCCCCAAGGCTGAAACCCACAATAAAGGTCACAATGTGAACGTAGCATTCACTTTGGAAGTGAACGTTACTCCAAAAGTGTTGCTGAGTGTGGTTCTTAGTCCTTAAAGATGCCTATCACTTGTGCTTCAATTTCATGCTAAATATAGATTTCTATATATCGTTGGAAAGCTCCGAATGTTAGCTTTCTAATGCAACTGGAAGTGCATCAATTGGACATCTGTAGCTCAAGTTATGGTCCTTTGAAAGAGGCATGGTCACACTATTTTGGAGGCCGAAAATGTTCAATTTAGTGAACATGGCGTTTACTTAGTGAACGCTGCATTGGAGGCCAAAGTTAACACCAGATTTTGAGGCCCAAACTTAATGTTCACCCCATACTATTATATATCGTTTAATAGCCTTGGATGTCTACTTTCCAATTCATTTGAGAGCGCATCATTTAAGGCTCTACAGCTCAAGTTATCCTCGTTGGAAGGGGAAGAGGTCAGCTGGCCTTACTGGAGGTTGATACTATGTTCATTTTTTCACTTTCGGGATAAGTTTTCTCCCTTAGATTTAGTGTCCACCATACAGTGCCATATATGCTTGGAAAGCTCTAGATTCCTACTTTCCAATGCCACTAGAATCACCTCATTTGGAGTTTTTTAGCTCAAGTTATTCTTGTTGGAGTGTAAAGAGGTCAGGGTTGCAAATCCCCTTTGCTCCTCCTTGAGTCTGTTTCCACTCTTTTGCCACCTTAGGGTTGTGATTCTTTTTTTAGTTCTTTTATTGCTCCTTCTCCTTCATCGTTTCACCTATCATCAACCAAACAAATACATCAAATCATTGGCATAATCATCAAATCTTGCATCATTCATATTATCAACTAAATCTTGCAAGAAATCTAATGAAAATGCATAAAATTACCAATGTTTGATTGAATCAAGACAAACATGAAATTATCACTCAAACACTTACTTTTTGCCTAAAAATGCATGAAAACCAAGTGAAAACTAATGAAATAGGCTTGTGAAACTAGCCTAAGATGACTTGTCATCACAATACCAAACTTAAATCTTGCTTGTCCCCAAGCAAGTAGCAAAACAGAATAAGAATGAATGAAGACAGAGAAGAGTATAAGTCTTTATTTGCAAAACATTCAATACTGGTTAATGGGGTTTTCATGCATGGTATCTTAGAGATTTTTATTCTGTGGCTGAGACATCAACACTCCTTTGGATCCTTACTTGAATTACACAAAAAATGAGACTTGTTATTACTTGGCCCTTAGTTTTTCTTGCTCTCTTTCTTTTGATTGAGATTTATTGTTTAGCTGAGGCTTAATGTTATGTGATAAGGCGGCTTTTTAGAGTAAGCTTTCACCCAGCGTTCCCGCCCCAGTTAGTTCAAGATGCTAGGTGTTGAAACACCCCTATGGGCTTGCTTGCTCAAGCCTCTCCTTAGCACACACACATCACAGGCATTTAGCTTTATTTTGTCCTTTGGAAATTGATGCCCAGCACCTCTTTGGGTCACTAAATGCTTTGTCTCAAAGTGGCTCTTGATGGTGGACTTTTAGTTGGCAATCTCGGGTTAGTTAACCTAAGTTTCCGGGTGATGAAGCACCCTTTAGAACCTAGTTATCCAAGCTTATCTTTGTACAAGAACATCACAGGCATTTATCCAAGTTTCCAGCCATTGGTGCCCAGCCTTGTTTATTTCTTTTTGTTTCTTTCTCTTGCATTTTCTTTCTTTTATTTTGGACCTTTTTTCATTTATCAAGTCTCATGAAATGCAACTCAAGTTCATATCACAAAGTCATGCCAACATTCAGCCTTATTTATAAATCAACTAATGAACCAGCACATACCACCACATAACCTCATTCTGTCTCATATCATACCAGACTTTTACTCTTTCTCTATTTCACAGTTATTTTTCTTTTATTCAATCATGAGGGGCAAAGAATATAATTCAAGTAAGATGAAAATGAATCAAGAACTTAAACTAGCAAGCCATAATAGCATGAAAACAAACAGACAGTAACTAAATCTAAAAGGACATTAATCAACAGGGGACATTTGCACATTCAATTAGCACATTTAAGCTAATGTCAGTCAGGGAACAATACAACCTCTTGGAGTCCATTTGTTTTCTGTGTGCTATCATCATTGTTATGTTCCATGTCCTTCCTTTGTCCATGATGATGTATCTTTCCCCCCAAGAGATTGAATGACTTCCTACAAAAGATATTGAAAGTTGCTTGTTCCCCAAGCACTTGAGAAACAGTTAGCATGCATGTATGCTTGTAATTCTCTGAACCTAAGTTAGTGTGGGAACAGAAAACTTAGTTCCTTACCTACTTCTATATGCAGAATGGATACATGCATGAAACGTCAAGTACTTTTTATTAAGAAAATAAACTATGAACTAGAAATCAAACCATGAACTAGAAAACATATATAAACTAAAAAATAAACTAGAAACCAGAAATATGACAATTATTAAGTAGTTTCTCTTATTGCTTGGAGCCGATATTAGTCATGCTGAGGGTGCAATGTGTCATTAATGAAATTTTTGGTGGAACACCAAACTTAGAATCAAACATTCACCCCTTATTTATTTTGGTGTGCAAAACCAAACTTAGCTCTTTGCAATACAGAGAAATCTACTTAATTCTTTTATTGAAATAATCTAAGAAAGGAAAAGCTACTAACCTGTAGCTGATGACTTTCTTCCTCATCTTCCAGTTTGTTAAGAGGAATGACCTCAATGGTAAAGAGGATCCAGTCAATGCCCCCTTTCTTGGCCTTTTCCCAGCAAGCTTCCTTTTTTTAATTGCTTGATTGAGCTTTCTTGCTGGTGGTCCAGGGGTGGGATTGCTTGTGGTTGACCCCTCTTCTTTCTTGATATGTTCAATGGTAGCTGGGTCACAATCCTCTCTTCGGTGTTGTTTTCGGTTGCCGTCACTTCCTTGATATCAAGACATGGTTGCTATGTGATTGTTGGAGTATTATCTTTATCAAAAGCTTCTTGTATTGGTGGTTCAATGAGCCCTTCTTCTATGTAGCTTTTTGCCTCACTTGAGTATGAATTCTCTTGATTGACTTCCTCACTTTCTTGCTCTTCTACTTCCTCTTTTGCACTCAATATTTGACTTAATAGTACTTTCATGGAGGAGGTTTATTGATCTTCCCAAGATTTCTTCATCTCCTCTTCATATCTTTCAATCATGGATTCAAGTGTTGAGACGTTTTGGTTTAGGAAAGTTTGTGAGGGTTGTGAGTTTTCATGTTCTCTTGTCATCTCAAGTGCATTTTTAGGTTCAAATACCTCCACCACCTCATTCTTCATTGAAAATTTGCTTGACACAGAGACTTCTTCATCTTGCTCTTCTGCTTCCTCCTTCACATCCACCAATTGGTCTTCATCTTCCTTGCTTAGCAGTTCTGAGTGTTTTTTTATTTTCTCTAAGTGCTCATCCATCTTTTGAAGGAGAACTTCTTGTTCTTTCCAAGAGTCTATGGATGTTTGTAGGTATTGTTCAAATGCTAGCTCAAGGGATGAAGGTTAAAGGAAATTTTGTGGGCATGGATGTGTTGTGGTGATGTTTTGAGTGGTAGTGAATGAATTTTGTGAATTGTGGAATGAATTTTGTGGTTGGTATGGATCGTGGAGGAAACTTTGTGTTGAGGCATCATCAAGTGATAAAGGATTTTTATATGAGAAACTGGGAGGCGAGGTTGGACAATTTTGCATGAATAAATTGAAATTTTGCTCAAGTGATTATGGCTCTTGATTCATGGAGTATGACATATTGAGTGCTCTCTGATTTTGATCCTCCCAATTACAACTTGAAAAATTGTGGAATTCATCACAGTATGGTTCATCTTGTTGTATTGGGGGACAATCTTGCATGAATTTATTGAAAGCACACTCCAGTGATGATGTTTCTTGATGAAAAAAGTATGGATCATCAAGATCCCTTTGATTTTGCCCCTCCCAGTCACAATGTGAGTGGTTGTTATAGCAGTACGAGTCATCTTGTGGCTCTGGGAGGTGTTCATACTCTTTCAATTCTTGGTGATACTCCCAACCACCATTAGACTAATGACTTGAATCATTTTGTAGTGGTGGGAAATATTACATATGATTCTCTTGCTCATCTTGTGGTTTAGAAGCATATCTCCATGGATTGGAGTGCTCAGAATTTGCATTTTCTTGGTGATATTCCCAGCCACCATTAGAGTAGTCAATTGGTGATGGTGGGTAATATCCCATAAAATTTGTTTGATCATAAGATGAGTTGAACTCCATTTGAATTTTGTAAAACACAACACCAAGGAAAATTGAAATTCATATCTCAGAGAAGAATTTCTTAGTAAGGCAATAACTCAAACACCTTGGTATCAATGTAAAACAGAAAACAAAAACAAAGAAAATGCTTAATCTAGACTTCTCACCAACTTAATCATTGTCGATCTATATCAATCCCCGGCAACGGCGCTAAAAACTTGATAAGGGAAAAACGATTCCACACAAAGCTCACCGACAAGTGTACCGGGTCGCATCAAGTAGTAATAACTCACAAGAGTGAGGTCGATCCCATAGGGATTGATGGACTGAGCAATTTTAGTTAGGTGATGAATTTAGTTAAACGAATAGTTGATGATTTGAGTGATTTTAATTAACAGAAGTAAAATTGCAAGAAAGTAAAAGTTGCAAAATGAAAATTTGCTGAATCTTAAAGTGCAAGGAAAGTAAATTGCAGAAACTTAAAGTGTAAGAAAGTAAAAGAGCTGAAACTTAAATTGCAAGAAAAGTAAATTACAGAAACTTAAAGTGCAAGAAATGTAAATTATTGCTGAATCTAAATTGATGAAAAATATAAATTGCTTGAAGAATAAAAGGATTTGGGTACTGGAATTTAGAATTGAACAAGAAAATGCAAGCTAAAGTAAATCAGAGAGCTATGAGATGAAGAGATTCAACTCAGAAGCCAAACAGAAATGGAAAATTTCTTGAAAACACAAACAACAAGAAAACTTAACTCAATTATGAAATCCTAAAAGAGAAATTGAAGATCGAAGAAGAGCAATGAGATTAGAAAGCAGATCTAGATCTCAATCACTCCCTTGACCAAACAGAAAAAAATTACAGAAGAGATTAAAATGAAAACAGCAAAGGAAATTCAGATCCAATTCTCTAATTCTCAGAACTATATAAAAGAAAAGCAAAGATGATTCTCAGATCAAGAAATTCAATGGAGTTCTTCAATCTCAATTCAAAACCCAAAACAGAAAGTAGAAGTTGTAGAAGAAAGAAAATTGAAAATAGAAAGCAAACTAGATCTAGATCTAATCCCAATTCCCATATTCAAATGAAAATTCAAAAGTGAAAAACTAAAAATGAGCTAAAGGTCCCCTTACAAATCAAATTAACTCCTATTTATACACTTTCTATTTTGGTCTTCAAAGCTTGGAACGGGCCTTTTAATTTTTGGATTTGAAGAAAGGTGGGTTCGATTGGCTTTGGTTCAAGTGGCATGGGTTGGGGGCATGCTCCAATGGAGCGCTCCGTTGGCTTTTGTGAACTTGGCATTCACGTAGCATTATGTGCCTTCCTCGTGCCAAGCCTTCTTGCCTAGCGTTCACTCTTTGAATGCTACGTTCAAATTGTGAACGCTACACTTGATGCTGAGCCTTCCTCCCCATGAGAAGCATGAAAACGTTGGCTATAGTGAACGTAGCGTTCACTTCTGTGAAAGCTACTGGTATGAAAAATTGTTACTCTGAGGTTGTAAAATTTGTTGTTCGTTCTCTCCCTGGCAATGGCGCCAATAACTGGTGCACAATACCATGGTCCAAACATAACTTCACAACTTCACACAACTAACCAGCAAGTGCACTGGGTCGTCCAAGTAATAAAACCTTACCTGGATGTCTACTTTCCAATGCAATTGGAAGCGCGCCATTTTGAGTTTTTTAGCTCCAGAAAATCCACTTTGAGTGCAGGGAGGTCAGAATCCAACAGCATCAGCAGTCCTTCTTCTACCTCTGAATCAGATTTTTGCTCAAGTCCCTCAATTTTAGCCAGAAAATACCTGAAATCACAGAAAAACACACAAACTCATAGTAAAGTCCAGAAATGTGAATTTAACATAAAAACTAATAAAAACATCCCTAAAAGTGACTAGATCCTACTAAAAACATACTAAAACAATGCTAAAAAGCGTATAAATTATCCGCTCATCAGCTACCTTGGTTGATTGCTGCACCAATTGGTGCGTCTTGGTTTCATGGGCCAAAAGCCATGAGAAAATTGCAAAAAGGGAGCGTGGCGTTCACATCTTTGAATGCTACCCTTGTTTTGCTTCGTGTGCGCCCAGCTTTCCTTGGTTCCTAGCTCGAAAAAGGTGGAGAAAGGCAATGTAGCGTTCACTTCTTTGAACGCTACTTCCTGGGCTTGCCTTGGTGCGCGAGTTTGGTTCCTTGGTTGAGCGCTCCATTTGCAATTTTGAGTGCTGGCCTTTGCTCCCCTTTTGAACGCAATGCTTTATTTTCATGGGCCACGCTTTTAAAAGCGTGGCCTAAGGTCCAAAGCGTGCTCAAACTTCAAAGTGTGCTAAAAATTCTTCTTTCCTCTGTTTGAGCTTAGTGCTTTCTGCTTCTTTTCCTTTATCTTTTTACCTATCATCAACCAAACAAATACATCAAAGTCTCACCAAAACCACAAGATCTTTGCATCATTTATAAAATCAATTAATTCTACCATAAAACCTATGATTTTGTGTAAAATACATGATGTTTGATTGATTTAAGATAATCATGAAAATCCACTCCAATCACTTACTTATTGTGCAAGAAGGTGCATAAAACCTAATGAAAGTAATGAAAAATGCTTGTAAAACTAGCATAAGATGACTTATCATCAGCAGTAACAGAATTGGGAAAGGAAGTGGAAAGGGGGTGGCACGGCGGCGCAGTGGTACCCGCGGCGGTGCTTGGTGAGGCACGGAAGGAGGAGAAGAGAAGTAGGAAAAGAAGAAGAGGAACGGAGGGAGAGGGGGATGGTCGGTGGCATCGGCGGCGGTTCGGGGTTACCGACGGTGGCTGCGGTGGGAGGTTGATGGTGGTGAGTGATGGTGAGGGTTGCAATGGAAGAGAGGGAGAGAAAGAAACGTTGGAGGGAAGAGAGGGAAAAGGGCACGCGAGGGGGTTAGGGTTCTTGCGTCAGGGGGTTAATGAAATTAAATCCACACGTACGCGTGGATCACGCTTGATCGTGGATGAGGCAAAAATGCATCGACGCGTAAGCGTCGTAGACGCAAACGCAGGATTGAGGGTAAATAAAGATGACACGTACGCATAAAGCACGCGTACGCGTCGACCGGAATTGTGCTAAACGCACGATTCCAGCGTCGTTTTAGTGCAACTCTCTGTTCAGATTGAAGGGGGCTAGATTTTTCATGAGACACGTGCGCGTCGCGCACGCCTACAAGTGGTATGCTAAAACTGAAATTGACACATACACGTCACAGACGCGTTCGCATGGTTCTAATTGTGCGTTTTACACACTAGCCGCATGACACATACACGTCACAGACGCCGAATTGGGTCGACGCCCACGCGTGGCCTACGCTCACGCGTGGGTTGGATTTTCTCTTCTTCTTCTTTTTTTTTTTATTATGCAAAATGCAGAATTCTAGAATGCAGATGCAGACATTATGAATGAACACTAATGAAAATAGAATAAAATAAAACTAAGAATAGAACAAGATAAAATAAAATTGAGACTAAAAAAGAACGATCATACCATGGTGGGTTATCTCCCACCTAGCACTTTTAGTTAAAGACCTTAAGTTGGACATTTGGGGAGCTCCCTGTCATGGTGGCTTGTGCTTGAACTCATCTTGAAATTTCCACCAATGCTTGCAATTCCAATAGCCTCTGGGGTTCCAAACCTCCCGCCTGCACCCGCCTTCTTGTTGATCATCATTTTTCCACTTGGGTGGTGAGTAATCGGAATTCTCTCTGAGATATCCAAACAACTTCCGAGACCTATTCAATCTAGCTCTACACCAATTTTTGTACTTCAATTTGGAGTATGCAACCATATTGAACCTTTCCTGACAATTTCTACCACTAGCTATCTCCCTCTTACTCTTAAAGCCACAAAGAGCTCTAAGTTGACCATCCGTCTCAAGTAAACCATATTCAAGTGGGAAAGTAAAGGTTAAGGATAAGGATTTTACCCACTTGAATGTTGTATTGGATGGTAATGGCTTTGGGAGAGGTGTTTCCAATGGTCTTGCAGGCTCCACTCTCTTGTGCTCTTCTTTGAATTCTTCCACCTCCTTGCAAACCTCTTCAACTTCAACTGCGTCCTGATCAAAATCTTCTAATTCTTCCCCATCACTTAAGTCATAAGTTGGAGGTTGAGAAAAGTCTACCTCCACATCATCTTTAGATTCACTTGGAGAAAGTTCTTCAAACTCAAGGGGTTCAATTGCGGATGCAAGTTCATCACTAGGAGGGCTTGATTCATGATCATCGTCACCAAAGGAACTTGCCTCTTGATCTATTTTGCCCAATTCTTCATAAGGAACATGCCTTGGAGGTTGTGCAATATCCTCCTCAACATCAAATTCAAACTTCTTGGCGGAATTCTCTATAACGCTCAATTCCCATGGAGGTTCAGCATCTCCTAGGTCTTCGACAACTTCTTCTTCTTCTATAATTTTGGCTTTCTCCACTTGCTCTAATATAAAATCGAACTCCTCCTTGATGTCTTCCTTCACCAGTTCTTCAGCTATTCCTTCATCTTCAAGCCGATTCCTTCTCTCTAGTTCCGTGTCAATAGCATTATTGGGATCATGTTGCTCTTGGATTGATGCATCTACATGGGATATAAAAGTTTGGAGAGTAAAGGTGAGACTAGTGAGAGTAGAAGCAAGTGTGGTTTAAAGCTGTATTTGCCCTTGGCGAATAACACTAAGGGTGTTGCTATCCAGTGGAGGTTGGAGTGGATAGAAGGGTTCATTATTTTGGAGAAAGGGTTCAAAGTAGGAAGGTGGTTCTTTTTGGTAAGGGCATGGATATGGTGAATATGGAGGTGGTGGTTCTTGGGGGTAATTGTGTTGGAATTGGGGTGGGTCTATGTATGGTTCATATAGTTTGTATGGTGATTGGTTGGGTGGATAAGGGTCAGGGTCATATGGGGGTGAATGGTGGAGAGGGGCTTGTGAGTATGGTGGTTCAAAGCTATGTTGAGGAGGGGGTTCATAGGTATATTGTGGTGGGTGTTGATTATTACGAAGAGGTCCACCGTAACCATTGTCTTGGTAAGCATCATAGAATGGTTGTTGATAATACCTTGGAGATGGTTGTTGCCAAGAGGGTTGATCAAATCCTTGTGGCTCCTTCCATCTTTGATTGCCCCATCCTTGATCCAAGCTCTCATTGTAATCTCCTCTTCCTACAACATGGTTGTAACCAAACTCATAGCCAAAGGGGTGAGAATTCATAGTAGCAAGAGAAATAAAAACTAATAAAGATTAATGAAAATGAACTCCTAAAACTAGAAACACTAACAAAGAAACGAAAAAGCAAAATTATTCACAATATTCACAATAACCAATAATAAGGCACACGTTTCCAAGTCCCCGGCAATGGCGCCATTTTGATGAACGGACCTTTGTCAGTAAAAAATTCATAATAAATTCTCGTTGCTAGTATAATTTCTAAACCAACAAAGAATCCTTTCATACAAAAATTTGGTTGTCAATAAATCAAACCAAATAAAAATAAACCAAAGTATTTAAACCTTGGGTCGTCTCTCAAGGAATTGCAGGGAAGTATGTTACTATTAGTTATGAGATAGTATGTTTTTGGGTTTTTTTAAAGGTTGAACAAGGAATGTAAATGACAAGAAAATAAACTAATAATTAAGAAAAGTCTCAGCAAGGATTGATAATTGGAATTCCTATCCTCATTATCATTGTCAATTGTGATGGTAATTGCCTTTTGCTTTCACTTAGTTAACCTCTAACAATGAAGGAAAGTCAAGTGAGTAAAGTTAACTTAAGTTCACAAGTCCTAGTCAAAAACTAGCATTAGTGAAGCTCAAGCCAACTAGCAAGTCTCAATCACCAACCAACAAGAGACTTTGATGATTCAAGAGTCTCCAATTAATCAATTCAAGCTAAGAATATAAAAAATCTAACTTAAAACTCTCCCAAGCATTTTATCAAACACTTGGGAGGCACAACATAAAAGCATAGAAAAACAATACAGAATGTAAAATCTAAAACCAACAATTGCAAGCATCAATGATATCAAATAAAGGAAGAAGCAATAAATATGAAATACCTCAACTTGCATTAATAAGAAATTGAATCTAACATGGAGTTCATAAACCAAATTGAGAAAATAAAGAAATCAACAAGAGAAATAAGTAAACTAAAGGACTAGAACAAATAAGAGAAGAAGAAAACTAAATTAAAGCAAAGTAGAAATCTGATGTTAAGAAAAGCTAAACCTAAAATCGTAAAACCTAGAGAGAGGAGAGAGCCCCTCTCCCTAGAAAACTACATTTAAACCTAAAATTATGAATGAGAAGTGAATCGTCCTCTTTGTGTTTCCCCTATTCTGCAGCTTCTATTCTGTGTTTTTCGGGCTTGGAACTGGGCCAAAAGGAGCCCAGAAATTGCTCGCAGCGCTTTCTGCAATTTCTGCACGTGGCGCATGTCACGCATACGCGTAGGTCATGCGTGCACGTCATTTGGCAAAATTCCTTGTCACGGGTACGCATTAGTCACACATACGCATTGCTCATCTTCTGCGTTAGGCACGCGTACGTGTCACTCATGCGTGCGCATCGCTGCCAACTTCTCGAAACTTTATTTCTCATGTTCCTTCCACTTTTGCATGTTTCCTTTCCATCCTCTAAGTCATTCCTGCCCTATAAAGCCTGAAAATACTCAACACACAGATCACGACATCGAATGGTAACAAAGGATAATTAAAATTGACAGTTTAAAGGCCAAAGAAACATGTTTTCAATTATGTTACAGAATCAGGAAGGATTTATAAAACCATGCAAATTATATGAATAAGTGAGCAAAGGATAATGTGAATTTATCAATTAGCACAAGATAAACCATAAAATAGTTGTTTATCAATTACATACAATTGCCATACAATAGATAGTGAATTTAAATTACATAATGGCTAGCTACAACATGCAATTTAAAAATCCAAAAACAATCTTAAGGGTAATGTCACAAGTACTTGGTATACACAAATATCCAACAATCAAAATTCAATACCAAGTAATAAAGTATAACCTCAATAAAGAAATCCAACAATGAATAATTTCAACATCAAGAAACAATAAATGAAATCAATAATCAAACACTTACCACCTAAAATAGAAAATTAAACTAACTAACTAACTAACTAATTAACTAATTAACTAACTAACTAAAAGAAATGATGGTGGTGGATGATGGTTGAAAGAAAGAAAGAGAAGAAGAGAAAAGAAGAAAAGAAATAGAGAGAAGAGAAGAAAAGAAGAGTATGTAGGACAGGGGAGCTCACACGTACGCGGAAGGTCACGCGTACGCATGCGTGGCAAAAATGGGAACTGACACGCATGCATCAGTCACGAGTAGGCATGACAAGGGGAAAAAGAAGGTGACACGTACGCGTGGGTCACGCGTACGCATGGGAGGAACTTGTGCTAGATGCACAACTCGCACACACTACGTGCGTGATGAGCAGATAATTTATACGCTTTTTGGCATTATTTTTAGTATGTTTTTAGTATATTTTAATTAGTTTTTATTATATTTTTATTAGTTTTTATTTAAAAATCACATTTCTAGACTTTACTATGAGTTTGTGTATTTTTCTGTGATTTCAGGTATTTTCTGGCTGAAATTGAGGGACCTGAGCAAAAATCTGGTTCAGAGACTGAAAAAGGACTGCAGATGTTGTTTGATTCTGACCTCCCTGCACTCAAAGTGATTTTCTGGAGTTACAGAAGCCCAATTGGTGCGCTCTTAATTTCGTTGGAAGGTAGACATCCTGGGCTTTCCAGCAATATATAATAGTCCATACTTTTCCCGAGATTTGATGGCCCAAACAGGCGTTCCAAGTCAGCCCAAGAATTCTGGCGTTTAACTCCAAAACTGGCACAAAAGCTGGAGTTAAACGCCCAAACTGGCACAAAAGCTGGCGTTTAACTCCGAGAAAAGTCTCTACACATGAAAGCTTCAATGCTCAGCTCAAGCACACACCAAGTGGGCCCGGAAAAAGATTTCTGCATTAATTACTGATTTCTGTAAACCCTAGGCTACTAGTTCTCTATAAATAGGACCTTTTGCTATTGTATTTTCACACTTGATAAACTTTTGATATTTGAGAGTCTTATGCACGTTTGGAGGCTGGCCTCACGGCCATGCCTGAACCTTGTTCTTATGTATTTTTAACGGTGGAGTTTCTACACACCATAGATTAAGGTGTGGAGCTCTGCTGTTCTTCATGAATTAATACAAGTACTATTGTTTTTTTATTCAACTCAAGTCTATTTCTTCTCCAAGATATTCATTCGTTCTTCAACTTGATGAATGTGATGATCCGTGACACTCATCATCATTCTCACCTATGAACGCGTGACTGACAACCACTTCCGTTCTACATGCAACCAAGATTGAATGTGTATCTCTTAGGTTTCTAATCTAAGATTGGAACCTTCGTAGTATAGGCTAGAATTAATGGCAGCCATTCCTGAGATACGGAACGTCTAAACCTTGTCTGTTGTATTCTGAGTAGGATCTGGGAAGGGATGACTGTGACGAGCTTCAAACTCGCTATTGTGGGGCGTGTGACAGACGCAAAAGGATCAATAGATCTTATTCCGACATGATCGA
Organism: Arachis ipaensis; assembly: GCF_059453495.1. NCBI lineage: Eukaryota > Viridiplantae > Streptophyta > Magnoliopsida > Fabales > Fabaceae > Arachis > Arachis ipaensis. The sequence goes on from NC_142435.1 coordinate 92,778,746, forward strand.
GAACCGACAGCTGATTAGCCGATGTTGTGACAGAGCATCAGGACCATTTTCACTGAGAGGACGGGATGTAGCCATTGACAACGGTGATGCCGAACATAAAGCTTTCCATGGAAAGGAGTATGAATGATTGGAAGAAGGCAATAGGAAAGCAGAGGTTCAAGGGGAACAAAGCATCTTCATACGCTTATCTGAAATCCACCAATGAATTACATAAGTGTCTCTATCTTTATTTTATGTTTTATTCATCTTTTAATTATCAATCCTCCATCACCATTTGAATCTGCCTGACTGAGATTTACAAGATGACCATAGCTTGCTTCAAGCCGACAGTCTCCATAGGATCGACCCTTACTCACGTAAGGTTTATTACTTGGACGACCCAGTGCACTTGCTGGTTAGTTGTGCGGAATTGTGACAAAGTGTGATTCATGTTTAAGAGCTCGAAGTCCTTTGGCTCCATTGTTGATGATCACAATTTCGCGCACCAAGTTTTTGGCGCCGTTGCCGGGGATTGTTCGAGTTTGGACAACTGACGGTTCATCTTGTTGCTTAGATTAGGTATCTTTTCTTCAGAATTTTTAAGAATGAATTCTAGAGTTTCAAGGTGATGTTCCCACCATCACAAAAGCTGATTGATTCTCATCAATTTAGCTATTGAATGTAATGTCCTGCTGAAGCTTGGCCAAACATGTCTAATCCTTTTTAGACTGAAGCTTTAGACTAACATTGCATGATTCCTAGAATTCTTATTAAAAGTTTTGATTCTCTTTATTTTCTTTTCTATATAATTTTCGGAAAAAAAATACAAAAAAATTTTAAAATCATAAAACCAAAAATATTTTATGTTTCTTGTTTGAGTCTATTGTCTTATTTCAAGTTTGGTGTCAATTGCATGTCTTTATCCTTCTAATTTTAGAAATTTTATGCATTATGTTCTTTATTGATCTTCAAGTTATTCTTGATGATTTCCTTGCTCTGATCTTTAAATTCTCTTGTTTTGCGTGTTTTGTTGTTTCTCATATGCATTCTCAATTTGTTAGTGTCTCCTATATGAAAATTTTTAAGTTTGGTGTCTTGCGTGCATTGTTTATTTGATCTTAGTTGCATTTTTATTGTTTCTCATCATCAAAAAAAAATTCAAAAATATTTTTAAAACTATGTCTTTTCAAGTCAATAACACAGAGAATTGAAGATTCAGAACAGTCAGCAGAGGAATCAAACAGAAAAAGCTGGGCGTTCAAAACACCCAGTGAAGAAGGAAAACTGGCGTTTAAACGCCAGCCAGGATACCTGGCTGGGCGTTTAACGCCAGGATGACACTAGAGGGAAGATTTTGTTTTTAATTCACATTTTTTTCAAGTTTTCATAATTTTTCAAAATCAAATCTTTTTCAAATCATATCTTTTCAATCATATCTCTTTCAAAATCAATTTCTTTCCATTTTATATTTATTTTTACTATTTTCAAAAATCTTTGCTTCAATTCAAGATTTGCTTCAAAATTTTCAAGTTGTTACTTGCCTATTAAGAAAGGATCAAATTTTAAATTTTTAGAATCATATCTTTTAATTTCTTGTTAGTCAAGTAATCAACTTTAGTTTTAAAACTTTCTCTTTTTAATTTGATTTTCAATCATATCTTCTCAATCATATCTTTTCAATCACATCTTTTTTTTTAAAATTAATTTTCAATCATATCTTTCTGATTTCTAATTTCAAAATCTTTTTCAAAATCACTTAATTTCTTTCCCAATCTTAGTTTTCGAAAATCTCAATCAATTTTTCAAATTTCTTTTTATTTTTCGAAAATTTCTTCCTCTCTTCTCACATCATTATATTTAAGGGACTAACACTCCTCCTCAAGGTGCAATTCGAACTCTGTCCCTCTTGATAAGTTCGAATTCCCTCTTCTTTACCTCCTCCTTCTATTCTTTTTTTCCTCTGACACCACAAAGAATCTCTATACTGTGACATAGAGGATTCCATACTTTCTTGTTCTCTTCTCTTTCATATGAGCAGGAGCAAAGATAAAAGCATTCTTGTTAAAGCTGATCTTGAACCTAAAAGGACCTTGAAGAGAAAGCTAAGAGAAACTAAAGCACAACTCTCTCTAGAAGGCCTAACAGAGCTCTTCAAAGAAGAAGAAACTATGGCAGCCGAAAACAACAACAATGCCAACAATGCAAGGAATGTGCTTGGTGACTTTACTGCACCTACTCCTGATTTCTATGGGAGAAGCATTTCTATCCCTGCCATTGGAGCAAACAACTTTGAGCTTAAGCCTCAATTAGTTTCTCTAATGCAACAGAATTGCAAGTTTCATGGACTTCCATTGGAAGAACCTCATCAGTTCTTGGCTGAATTCTTGCAAATCTGTGACACTGTCAAGACCAATGGGGTTGACCCTGAAGTCTATAGACTTATGCTTTTTCCTTTTGCTGTAAGAGACAGAGCTAGGACATGGTTGGACTCACAACCTAAAGAAAGCTTGAACTCTTGGGAAAAGTTAGTCAATGCCTTCTTGGCAAAGTTCTTTCCACCTCAAAAATTGAGTAAGCGTAGAGTGGAAGTCCAAACCTTCAGACAGAAGGAAGGAGAATCCCTCTATGAAGCATGGGAAAGATACAAGCAATTGATCAGAAGGTGCCCTTCTGACATGCTTTCAGAATGGAGCATCATAGAAATCTTCTATGATGGTCTATCTGAACTATCCAAGATGTCATTGGATAGCTCTGCTGGAGGATCTCTTCATCTGAAGAAGATGCCTGCAGAAGCTCAAGAACTCATTGAAATGGTTGCAAATAACCAATTCATGTACACCTCTGAAAGGAATCCTGTGAATAATGGGACAACTCAGAAGAAAGGAGTTCTTGAGATTGATACTCTGAATGCCATATTGGCTCAGAATAAAATATTGACTCAACAAGTCAATACGATTTCTCAGAGTCTGTCTGAAATGCAAGCAGCTACATGATGCCAGGGCATTTTGGCCAGTTTCACTGACCTTTTCTTTACTGTTTTTAGGTTAGTTTCATGCATTTCTTTAGGAAATAAGCTAGTTTTGGTAAATATTCACTTATGCCTTGACTCAAGCATACATTGTGTATTTTACATGATTTCATGAGGATTTTGCATAAGTTTAGTGACAAATATTATGTTGCATTACTCATGACTTGGACTAGAGCTTTGATGCACTTGGTTGCTTGATTTCAGGACTAAAAAAGAGCAAGAGAAGGGGAGGTAACTTGCAAAGATTAATGAGAAAAGTGATTGCCAATAACACTCTCAAAAAGCCATCAATGCCCACGTTAGAGAGTCACGTTAACCAAGTTAACGTGAACTCTAACGTGGAGAAATGAAGTTGAGCCAACGTTAGTGACACTCAACATTGTCACTAACGTTGGCACTTACTCATAAGTGGCCATGTTAGAAGCCACGTTAACCTAGTTAACGTGGCCTCTAACGTTAAGGGGGAGGGAGAGAAGCCAACGTTAGTGACACTCAACATTGTCACTAACGTTGGCCTATGGTGCTAAGTACCACGTTAACTCCCACGTTAACTTGGTTAACGTGGGAACTAACGTAAAGGAATGAAGAGTTGTCGACAACGTTAGTGACACTCAACATTGTCACTAACGTTGAAGCAACCACACAACCCCTAAGAGTCACGTTAGCTTCCACGTTAACTTGGTTAACGTGGAAGCTAACGATGAGGAATGAAGGTTGAGCCAACGTTAGTGACACTCAACATTGTCACTAACGTTGGGATGGCTAAGAATGGCCACGTTAGAAGCCACGTTAACCTAGTTAACGTGGACTCTAACGTGAGACCTAGGGGCACATTGGAACGTTAGTGACAATGTTGAATGTCACTAACATTCTCGAAGGTTGGCAAAAGCCACGTTAGAAGCCACGTTAACCTAGTTAACGTGGGCTTTAACGTGAAGCAAGAAGGGGCACACTGGAATGTTAGTGACAATGTTGAGTGTCACTAACGTTCTCGAAGGATAACAAGGCAACGTTAAAAGCCACGTTAACCTAGTTAACGTGGGTTTTAACGTGAGGCAAAGGGGTGTATTGGAACGTTAGTGACAATGTTAAGTGTCACTAACGTTCTCGAACTTATATTCTCACTAAATGTTAACACCCCTAACGTCCTGAACTAAACTCTCTGCGCACTTCACACTTTCTCTCTGCAAGTAAAGCCAAGCCCAAAAAAAGAAAGGAACTACTTCAAACTCAAGATCCAAAGGCCCAAGACTTGAAGAATCACACTAGAAGCTGAGAAGAGTAGTATATATAGGAGTAGCTTTGAATTGAGAAAGAGTTCTGGAGGCTGGAAAAAGAGAACTACTCTCTGTATTTTACTTTCTTTGCAATTCTAGTTGTATGATGTATTCTCCATCTTTGTTTTCATTTTCAAGAGCTATGAACAACTAAACCCTTTTCATTGGGTTAGGGAGCTCTGTTGTAATTTGATGGATCAATACTGATTTTCATTGTTCTTCTTCTATCTTTCCTCTTGATTTTACTTGAAAGCTTTCGATCTTCATCCAATTGAGTAGTTATCTTGGAATAGAAGCTATTCAAACTTGGATCTCTTTTGAACCTTGGAAGAGGAATGAAGAGATCAAGCTAGAAATGCTTTCTCATGCTGGACCAAATTGGGTTTGGATGGGTATGTGACTGTAACCCTCTCAATACTTGGTTTGGGAAATGCATGTGGTATAATCAGTGACCATACTTCATCTCTTCTCATGAGCAATTGACCAAGAAATTGGCTATTGATCAAGATTTGAGAGATTGAATTGCAAGGAATTGTAATTCAATCACTTAAGATTGCCAAGGAGATCAATGATGACAAGTCATCTTAGCCTAGTTTCACTAGCCTTTTTCTTTTGTTTTCAACTGAATTATGCACTTTCTTGAGCCAAAAGCAAGCCAATTGGGTAGATTTTCATGTTTCCTTTGATTTAATCAACCATGTATGAATTCATGCTATTTCATGAGGTTTTGTGCTATAATTGTCACATATTATGAAAGAATGAATATCTCATGATTTTGAGCATAGCTTTGATGTGTTTGGTTGATTAATGATAGGTGAAGAAAGCTTGGAGAAAGGTTGATGCAAGAAGGAAGGGCTAGAAGGAAGAGAGAACAAAAAGTTTGAGCAAAAGTTTGCCCTCAAACTTTAGCTCAAACTTTTGGATTAATTATGAACCAGGAAGTAAAAGCTGGAGCAAAAGTTAGACCCCTAACTTTTTGGCTAACTTTTGGGCAAAAGCTGGAGCAAAAGTTAGACCCCTAACTTTTTGGCTAACTTTTGGCATGAAAAACACTCCCTGGATGCACAAAAAGTTTGCGCCAACGTTAGCCCCCTAACTTTTTGGCTAACGTTGGCACATGAAAAACACTCCCTGGACTAGCAAAAGTTTGCGCCAACGTTAACCCCCTAACTTTTTGGCTAACGTTGGCGCCATGAATAACCAAGGGGAGGCCAACGTTGGAGCAAAAGTTAGACCCCTAACTTTTGCCCCAACGTTGGTATCAGCAAAACAAGGGTGCTGATGTGAAAAGTTGGAGCAAAAGTTAGACCCCTAACTTTTACTCCAACTTTTACTCAAGCTTTCATGATTCCAACCCGGTTCAATTCGGTTCTTCTCCAAACTCCAAGAGCAATCAACCAAGGCCTCTCTCAACCCAATTCCACCAAGAGCAAAGGCCCAATTGAAGGCTTGAAGACCATTTGAAGAAAGTGTATAAATAGATTAGAATTTAAGTTTTGAAGAGAGCTTTCCCTTTTAGTTTTCATAGAGAGTTTTCGGAGAGCTTTTGGTGTTGAGTGAATTTTAATTTCTAAGTCTCGGGGAAGGAGAATTGAATTCCCTTCCTCTTAGTTTTCTTGCTTTCAATTTCAATTACAATTGTCTTGGATCTTGGGTTGGAGAATTGAAGGAATTCTGTTTCAATCTCATCCTAAGATATCTCTGTTTAATTTTACTGCACAATTGAATTCAGTTTCGGTTAATTGCTTTTCATCTACTTTCTTTGCAATTTACATTTTCTTTGCAATTGCTCTTGATTGGATCTAGGAAGGCATTGAGATCTAGACTTGGCTTTCTAGTCTCTTGGGTCCTGAGATCCGGAATTTCCATTTCCCATTCCCTGTTTACTGTTTTCATGCTCATTTACATTTTTGTTTTAAGATCCGGTTCGATTCAAGTCCTTCTTTACTTCTCTGTTTGTTGCAATTTTACATTTCCTTGTTTAATTTCTGCAAATCCAACTCCCCATTCCCTTTACAATTCAAGCCATTTACATTTCTTGCACTTTAAGATTTTGCAATTTACATTTCTTGCGTTCTAAGTTTCTGCCATTTAATTTCTTGTTCTTTAAGATTCAGCACTTTAATTCCTGTTCTCTTTAATTTCATGCCAATTACCCATTCCCTTTACTTTCTATGCAATTTAAATTCTGCAAATCACAAATCTCTCAACCAAATCTTGATTCGCTTGACTAAATCAACCACTAAACTAAAATTGCTCAATCCTTCAATCCCTGTGGGATCGACCTCACTCCCGTGAGTTATTATTACTTGATGCGACCCGGTGCACTTGCCGGTTAGATTTGGGTGTTTTGGAGAAATTCGTTTCTCTACGAAAATATCTCATCAAGTTTTTGGCGCCGTTGCCGGGGATTGATTAGATTGACAATGATTAAGTGAGGTGGTGATATAGATCTAGCATTTTTATTTCCTGTTTCTTTAATTTTTGACTAACCCACTAACTGTTTGAATTTTTGCTTAAGCTAACTAAAACTTCATTCTAGCAGTAGATTGAAGTGTCACTGGTTTGTGTGTTTCTTATGTTCTGCTTGTATGTCAGGTACAAGAAGAAATACACCCATCTTTCATGAACAAGACGAAAGAACTCTTAGAAGGTTAAGAAGAGCTGAAAGAGGGAAAAATATTGTTGGAGAAGAGGAATCAGAAGAAGAATTCCAAGATATGGAGGAACATTCAACCAATCCACCAGGTGGAGCAGACAACAACAATAACAATCCACCCCAGAGGAGAGTTTTAGCCTCCTATACTTTTGCAAATCCTAGACATTGTGGAAGTAGCATCTTAACTCCAAATGTCAATGCAAACAATTTTGAACTAAAGCCACAACTCATCACTTTGGTTCAAAACAATTGCTCTTTTGGTGGAGGACCACTTGAAGATCCGAACCAACACCTATCCACCTTCTTGAGGATTTGTAACACTGTTAAAACTAATGGTGTGCCTCCTGACAGCTACAAGCTATTGCTATTCCCATTTTCTCTCAGAGACAAGGCCACTCAATGGTTGGAATCCTTTCCAAGAGACAGCATCAACAATTGGAATGATTTGGTAACCAAGTTCCTTGCCAAATTTTACCCACCGCAAAGGATCATAAGGTTGAAGACTGAGGTACAAACATTTACACAAATGGAGGCTGAACCCATCCATGAGGCATGGGAGAGATACAAGGCTCTAATCAGGAAATGTCCTCCTGAAATGTTCACTGAGTGGGATAAGCTGCAGAATTTCTATGAGGGCTTAACACTGAAATCTCAAGAAACTTTGGATCATTCAGCTGGAGGTTCCTTGCAACTCATGAAAACTGCAGAGGAAGCTCAAAATCTCATTGATATGGTGGCTAACAACCAATATTTCTTTGCTCATCAAAGAAACCGCCAACCATCACAAAGAAGAGGAGTAATGGAGCTAGAAGGAGTGGACTCAATCTTGGCTCAAAACAAGATGATGCAGCAGCAAATTCAACAATAATTTAAACAAATGGCCAAGGGGATTGATAGTCTCCAAGTTGCAGCAGTTAACACTAGCCAACCATCAACCACATGGGGACAGAATGATGAAACTCAAGAAGAACAACAACAAGAGCAAGTACAGTATATGCACAACCAAGGACCAAATGAAGTGTATGGTGATACATACAATCCATCCTGGAAGAACCACCCAAACCTCAGGTGGGGAGATAATCATACCCAAAACCAACAACCATGGCAGAGGAACTCAAACCAAAACAACCCAAGAAGCAACCCAAACCACAACCAGCAGCATACTAACCAAAACCCCTACAGAAAACCTCAAAACAACTACCCCAACCCCAACCAGTACCAATCTAATAACCAACCCACCAACCAAAATGCCTACCATCCACCACCCACATCTCATAACCCACCTCAAGTATCACCTGAAGCCCAAAGAATCACTAACTTGGAGGCCGTGATAGACAAAATGTTGAAACACCAGGAAATGACAACCAAGAATCATGAAGCATCCCTGAAGAGCCTAGAGAGACAGATGGGGCAAATCTCCAAGCATATTTCTCTTGAGAGACCCTCAAGCTCACTGCCGAGTGACACAATCCCAAATCCTAAAGAAGAATGCAAGGCGATACAATTAAGGAGTGGGAGAACATTGATGAGCAATAATGACACTACTAAGAAGCAAGTAGAAAGCAGCAAAAGACCAATAGAAGAGGAACAACCAACACACACAGAGGAAGCCAATGATGATGATGCAATGGCAAGTAAGGAAGCTTCAAAGCAAACTCAAGCAAAGGAGAAACAATCAAAAATTCCAAAAAAAAGGGAATGAAGCAGTTGAAGAGCCAACTAAGAATCAAAAGCAACAAGCAGAGAAAACCTTTGTACCTCCACTGCCATATCCCCAGAGGTTCAACAAAGAAACCAAGGACCATCATTTTCACAAGTTCCTTGAGACTTTCAAAAAGATGGCAATCAATATTCTTTTTGCTGAAGCACTTGAGCAAATGCCTCTGTATGCCAAATTTTTGAAGGAGCTTATCAACAAGAAAAGAAGTTGGGATGAGAAGGAAACCATACTGCTCACTGAGGAATGCAGGGCTTTGATTCAAAAGGGGTTTCCCCCTAAGCTTGAAGATCCAGGGAGCTTTTTGCTACCTTGCACCATTGGGGAATTAACCATCACTAAAGCAATGTGCGATCTAGGAGCAAGTATCAACTTAATACCATCCTCCTTGGTAAAAAAGCTGCATATAGAGGAAGTTAAACCAGTACAGATATCTTTAGAGCTAGTAGATAAGTCAACAGTATACCCCAGGGGTATGATTGAAAACCTGCTGGTCAAGGTGGACAATTTCATATACCCTACAGATTTTGTGGTTCTAGATTCAGAAGGGGATGATGGTGACTCTATTATTTTGGGAAGGCCATTCTTGGCCACTGCTAGAGCTATCATAGACATAGAGGAAGGAGAATTAACTCTTAGAATGCATGATAAGAGTGTCACTCTGAAGGTGTTACCAGAAGCACAGTTTGGTAATGAGAAGAAAAACTATATGGAACTTGACAAGGAAGAATCACAGTTAAAGGAAGAAAGCAACAAGGCGATTCACAACAACATCACAAGGCAAAAGATTGTGCAAACTGATGAAGAAGTCCAAGAGAATATTGGATTATTAGCCACTGAAAGGATGAAAGATCCCCAAGGTAAGCCTACAGCCAGAAAAGAAAGGTCAACGAAAGAAAGGATGAAACGCAGAAACGAAACAAAAAGGGGTTGGAAGAATAGGAAGATTCCAACAGAGGGGCTTTCCAAAGGTGACAAAGTGCAATTGATATATCAACAACTGGGAGCAAGCCGACGGACTGATGACTATTACAATGTCAGCAACATACTCTCGTTGGAACATGCTGAAATTGAACACCAGAGAACAAAGAGGAGGATCACAGTCAGGGGAGACAAGTTGAGGCACTACAACCCTCAACCACCATAAAAGAAAGCTCCAATGTCAAGCTAGTGACAATAAAAGAGCGCTCCATGGGAGGCAACCCATGATTTAAGATTTATGTCATTTTAAATTCAATAAGTTATGATCATCTGAGCATGAAATTTATTTTCATAGACGTACTCAATGAATGCATGCAAATTTTTTTTTTATATGCTAAGACTTCTAAAGTTTGGTGTGCCTTCAAGCACACCAAACCAGTGTTGCAAACATTTTCATACTATATGCCTAGCATATGACCAAACACTAAGTTTGGTGTTTCTCTTCTCATGAAAATTAAAAAAATCATGCATCAATGATCATACATTATCTCTTACCGAGACTTTTCAATTAAAAAGAAATCATACTCTATGATGAAGGCATCAATTGTGATTTACCACTAGCATCTCACATTTACCCCTTAAGCAAGATACAAATTTGGTGTTCACCAAACTTTGATGCACGGATTTAGGGGCACAATTGATCCTTCATGAAAAAAAAAAAGAGAGAGAGAAAAAGGAAAATTATGATGAAAACATTTCTTATAAACATTTGACCAAGAATGACATTGGGATTTCAATTTCACTAGTTGGAGGGAGAACCACATATTTTCAACTATATGACCAAACATTAAGTTTGGTGTCCTCCAAGGAAGGTCACGGTTCAAATGGATATAAGGAATGATAATTCATATAGTGTTAATGAAAAGAAGCACTATTGCCACGGTTTGATATAGCTAATGTGTGTTGTCTTGTTGTGATGACTAGATGGTCAAAGAACACTTTATGAAAGAGACAAGACAAAGGAAAGCATAGCATGAGGGCAAAATCTCATCACATGCCTCAAAAAGAGAATCTGCCACTCCTTGAAATGATCACGGCAGAGACAATTGAAGAAGGAATGCTTTGTCTTCATTCATCTCTACATGCACACCTTTGATTCACATGGTATCTAATTGCATCCTAGCCCTTGATTGTTCATTTAAATGACATACCACCTCCAAGCCATGTATGTGACCGAATCCCTGCACTCCAACCATTTAAACTTCCCTTCATCATTTCTCATCATAACAAGCTCGGCCTCAAATTTCATCTTTCTCCAAGACACACATCAAAATCTCTAACATTCTTCACACTCCCTTTAACCTCAAGAGTCTCAAACAACCAAGTGATCATGGCCTCTTCCTCAAGAACCAAACGAAGAAGAGGGAAAGATCCCATGGTGGAGGAGAGCACCCCTGAATATGACCAATGGAGATTCAAATCTCGGTACCATCAGATGCAAATTGAATGGATGAATCAGAAGAAGATATATCCAGAAATTCCATTCTTGCTGCCGGATGATGGATGTCAAGAAATGAAGGACAAAATTCGAAAGAGGAGGTGGGAGGAACTCATATCACCAATCACCCGAATCAATGCTAATATCATAAGAGAGTTCTATGCCAATGTCTCAAGTCTTGACATGAGTGAGGCCCTAACATACAAGAGCTATGTGCGGGGAGTGGAAGTAGATTTTAGCTCGGATGCAATCAAGAAAGTCTTGGGACTAAAATCAGTTCGCTTTAGTGAACCGGGATACCACCAAAGGGTAAATGGTGATCCGGATTATGATGGGATTGCTAGAGATATTTGTATGGAAAACTCAGAGTGGGAAGGAGATGACAAGAATAAATACAAGTATTTGAAGAGAGTTAACCTCACCCCGGAAGCAAAGGGATGGTATGAGTTGTTGAAAAGATCAATTCTGGGCACAGTAAACACCTCATAAGTTAACAAGAATAGAGCTATTATGTTGCATTGCATAATTATGGGAGGAGAGGTGAAAGTTCATGAAATTCTGGCAAAGGACATTCAAAAGCTTGCCGAGAAGAATTCGGCTGGGTCTTGGTTGTACTATCCGAGTACCATTTGGAGGTTGTGTGCAAAGGCTAAAGTGCCAATGGAAGAGGAGAATCCAATGTGGTTAAGCCAAGGCATGCCTATAACCATTGAGAGAATGATGATGGCTCCTGAAGCACATCAAGGCCGAAGACCACATGGAAGAAGGGAAAGAGAGGAATCAATGGAGGGAGAAGAATTACAAGAGGAAGAAGAGCCACAAGAGGAGGATGAATAGCAGCACATTCCTCTACATAACAATCTGGACATGATTCAAATGCAGGAAGCAATTGAAAGATTATCACAACAGTACATGAGAATTCAAGAAAGGCAAGAGGAATACCACTCACTATACATGAAAAACCAACAAGCACAAGAAGAACGGGAGCTAAGAATGATGAACAAACAAAGTGAATTCGAGTCAAGATTCCTTGTGATGCAAGAAGAACATGCCTTTCAATCTCATGAATCATTTGGAAAGTTGGAACAAATGCAAGCTGAAAATTTGAGGGCTCTCAAAGAGTTCACAACACTCCAAGATGCAAGGTATGAAGTCCAAGCCGACTACAACATAAATAGTCAAATCAAGCTGAACTATATTGGAGAGCATCTGCACAACATGGATCCAGCTTTTCCAACTTTTGATGAATTCTTCAAAAGGAGAAGTTAGATAGAAGTAAGCAATGCAATGAAGCTTGAAGATAGAGTAGAGGAAGCAATGAATAGAGCTGGTTTCTGGCGGGATCAATAGACAACAGACATGAACACAGGAAACACCAGCAACCATGTTTATGAAAGAAGAAAGAAAAAGCATGACAAATAAAAGGTGGACTTGCTCCTTGTTCATCACTAAGAAAGCATGCATTGTGTCTGTTTTAAGTAGTACTTGCATCTTTAAGTAGTTATCATAATCAATAGGGTTTGCATCATGTTTGTTTATCTTAGAATAAGTAAGCTAGTCTATGTGTGTGCTTGTGTGTTTACCTTCACTGAACAAAAAAAGCATGCTTTGTCCCCTGCATTTTCAATTCAATAAAAGAAATGTTTGAATGTGAAGTGAGATAGTTCTCTGTTAGATAGAAGTAAAATAAAAGTAAGTGGTGGTATGTGTGTGATTGTATAATAGCTCACCTTTAATGAATAAGAACACTAGGATGTCTCCTCTTAAGTAGAAAGTAGCTACTGTCTATGAATCTCAATTGAATAAAAAATCCTTGGTTAGAAAGAAAAACAAAAAGAAAGAAAAAAAGGGGAGAAAAAGAAACAGCCAAGAAGTGGCAGAACAAAAGAAAAGCAAAAAGAAACAAAGTTGGACACCAATAGCTTGAACCTTAGAATATATGCCTGTGGTGTCTTTGTATTAGGATCTGCTTGGATTATTAAGCTCTTTGGAGTGCATCAACACTTGATGACTTGGGTTAACTAACCCGGGATCATCAGCTGAAAGTCCACTATCAAGAGCAACCTAACTACAAGGCATTTAGTAGCCCAAAGAGGTGCTGGGCATCAATGTTCTAAGAAGGAATGTGAGCCAAGTGTCTATAGTGAATAATGTGTCAAGTATAAAGAAAGGAAATGAACTTGCTATACATGACACTCAAATAAAGCTCATGAACAAGATAATAGCCAAGGATAAAGGAATAATGAGAGGTCATAGCAGTATGTCACTTGAAGCTTGAAGGAGGTTTTCTAGGCTTAAGAGTCAATAAGAGGTGAGTGTGTGCATATCCACATAAAACCCCATGAACCACCAATAACACTCTACTAGCATGAACATCCTCTTCCATTTCATTCTTTCTTCTCAATAAATCATTTCTTTCTTGGGGACAAGCAAGCTTTAAGTTTGGTGTTGTGATGACAAGTCATCTTAGCCTAGTTTCACTAGCCTTTTTCTTTTGTTTTCAACTGAATTATGCACTTTCTTGAGCCAAAAGCAAGCCAATTGGGTAGATTTTCTTGTTTCCTTTGATTTAATCAACCATGTATGAATTCATGCTATTTCATGAGGTTTTGTGCTATAATTGTCACATATTATGAAAGAATGAATATCTCATGATTTTGAGCATAGCTTTGATGTGTTTGGTTGATTAATGATAGGTGAAGAAAGCTTGGAGAAAGGTTGATGCAAGAAGGAAGGGCTAGGAGGAAGAGAGAACAAAAAGTTTGAGCAAAAGTTTGCCCTCAAACTTTAGCTCAAACTTTTGGATTAATTATGAACTAGGAAGTAAAAGCTGGAGCAAAAGTTAGACCCCTAACTTTTTGGCTAACTTTTGGGCAAAAGCTGGAGCAAAAGTTAGACCCCTAACTTTTTGGCTAACTTTTGGCATGAAAAACACTCCCTGGATGCACAAAAAGTTTGCGCCAACGTTAGCCCCCTAACTTTTTGGCTAACGTTGGCACATGAAAAACACTCCCTGGACTAGCAAAAGTTTGCGCCAACGTTAGCCCCCTAACTTTTTGGCTAACGTTGGCGCCATGAATAACCAAGGGGAGGCCAACGTTGGAGCAAAAGTTAGACCCCTAACTTTTGCCCCAACGTTGGTATCAGCAAAACAAGGGTGCTGATGTGAAAAGTTGGAGCAAAAGTTAGACCCCTAACTTTTACTCCAACTTTTACTCAAGCTTTCATGATTCCAACCCGGTTCAATTCGGTTCTTCTCCAAACTCCAAGAGCAATCAACCAAGGCCTCTCTCAACCCAATTCCACCAAGAGCAAAGGCCCAATTGAAGGCTTGAAGACCATTTGAAGAAAGTGTATAAATAGATTAGAATTTAAGTTTTGAAGAGAGCTTTCTCTTTTAGTTTTCATAGAGAGTTTTCGGAGAGCTTTTGGTGTTGAGTGAATTTTAATTTCTAAGTCTCGGGGAAGGAGAATTGAATTCCCTTCCTCTTAGTTTTCTTGCTTTCAATTTCAATTACAATTGTCTTGGATCTTGGGTTGGAGAATTGAAGGAATTCTGTTTCAATCTCATCCTAAGATATCTCTGTTTAATTTTACTGCACAATTGAATTCAGTTTCGGTTAATTGCTTTTCATCTACTTTCTTTGCAATTTACATTTTCTTTGCAATTGCTCTTGATTGGATCTAGGAAGGCATTGAGATCTAGACTTGGCTTTCTAGTCTCTTGGGTCCTGAGATCTGGAATTTCCATTTCCCATTCCCTGTTTACTGTTTTCATGCTCATTTACATTTTTGTTTTAAGATCCGGTTCGATTCAAGTCCTTCTTTACTTCTCTGTTTGTTGCAATTTTACATTTCCTTGTTTAATTTCTGCAAATCCAACTCCCCATTCCCTTTACAATTCAAGCCATTTACATTTTTTGCACTTTAAGATTTTGCAATTTACATTTCTTGCGTTCTAAGTTTCTGCCATTTAATTTCTTGTTCTTTAAGATTCAGCACTTTAATTCCTGTTCTCTTTAATTTCATGCCAATTACCCATTCCCTTTACTTTCTATGCAATTTAAATTCTGCAAATCACAAATCTCTCAACCAAATCTTGATTCTCTTGACTAAATCAACCACTAAACTAAAATTGCTCAATCCTTCAATCCCTGTGGGATCGACCTCACTCCCGTGAGTTATTATTACTTGATGCGACCCGGTGCACTTGCCGGTTAGATTTGGGTGTTTTGGAGAAATTCGTTTCTCTACGAAAATATCCCATCAATCAATGAGTGCATTGATTGAGGAAGAGATGAAAATGAACTTGATCCGGAGAATTGCAACATCTCCTAAGCCCAATGAACTCCCCATCTCTAATCTTACCCATTCTCTTTAATTTCTGCGATTTACTTTTATGAGCAAATCTCCCATTCCCATTTATAATTCTGCAATTTATTTTCAGTCATTTACTTCCATTCATTTAATTCCAGCATTTACCTTTCTGTTATTTACATTCCCGCCATTTTATTTTTTGCAACTCTCAACCCAATTTCTGGATTCGCTCAACTAGAACATTCTTCTAATTAAAGTTGCTTGATCAATCAATCCCTGTGGGATTCGACCTCACTCTATTGTGAGTTTTTACTTGACGACAACTTCGGTATACTTGCCGAAGGAAGATTTGTTGAGAGACAAGTTTTCCCCGCATCAAGTTTATGGCGCCGTTGCCGGGGATTGATTGTGCATCAACAATGATTAGATTGGAAGATCACTAGATTGAGCATTTTATTTTGTGAATTTCATTTTTCTGTTTGAGTGATTTACTTTTTGTTTTAGTTAAACTTCTTCCCTTCTCCCTCTACCCGTTTGTTTTTCTTTGTTATTTTCAATTCTGTTGCTAACCCACTAACTGTTTGATATATTGCATCACCCACAACTAACAATAACTCTGACACAAATACTGTCTGCACCTATTTTCTCTGCTTGTACTTGTTGGTTGTATGACAGGGAGAAGAAGCGGGGCTTTAACTTCCTTTGATTCTGAACCAGAGAGAACCTTCCTTAGACTAAGGAGGGAGGCAAGAGGAAAATGAGTAGTTGGTGTTGAAGAAGAAGAGGAACAGTTTGAGGAATACTTTGAACCAAACATGGAAGAAAACATGGAAAATCATCATGAAGAAGAGACTCACAACCGTGGCAGAGGAGGTGGAGCAAATCATGCTGGGGAGGATAGAAGAGTTTTGGGCTCTTACATCAATCCAAACCCAGGCAATTGTGGAAGTAACATCCAAAAGCCAACAATCCATGCCAACAACTTTGAACTTAAACCACAGCTCATCACCCTTGTTCAGAACAACTGTTCGTTTGGAGGAGGTGTTCAAGAAGATCCAAACCAACATTTGACCACCTTTCTGAGAATATGTGACACAGTGAAATCTAATGGTGTTCATCCTGACGCCTATAGATTGTTCTTATTTCCCTTCTCACTCAGAGACAAGGCAGCCAAGTGGCTGGAATCCTTCCCAAGGGAGAGCTTGACAACTTGGGAGGATGTGGTGAACAAATTCTTAGCAAGATTCTACCCTCCTCAACGAATCAATAGGCTGAGAGCTGAGGTTCAAACCTTCCGGCAACAGGATGGTGAGACTCTGTATGAAGCATGGGAGAGGTTCAAGGACTTAACAAGGAGGTGTCCACCTGACATGTTCAACGAATGGGTCCAGCTGCACATTTTCTATGAAGGGCTCTCTTATGAGTCAAAGAAGGCAGTAGACCATTCATCTGGAGGGTCTTTGAACAAGAAAAAGACCATTGAGGAAGCTATAGATGTTATTGAAACAGTAGCAGAAAACGACTACTTCTATGCTTCCGAAAGAGGGAACACAAGAGGAGTGATGGAGCTAAACAATGTAGATACTCTGTTGGCCCAAAACAAGCTCATTACCCAGCAGCTGGCTGACCTCACCAAGAAGATGGAGATGAACCAAGTAGCAGCAATCTCTACTTCATCAACAATACAAGAAGGAGTAAACCAAGAAGCAGAAGGGAGTCAGGAGCAAGCCAACTACATTGGAAATTTACCAAGGAAAAACTATGATCCATACTCCAAGACTTACAACCCTGGATGGAGAAATCACCCGAACTTTGGGTGGGGAAGTGAGCAAGATCAAAACCAAGACCAGAGACGTTACAACTCTAACAACAATGCAGCTCACCAACAATTCACCCAGAGGACATCTCAACACCCCCACAACAACAACTCTCCACATACTTATCAAAACCAAAACAGCACATCTACTCTGAATCACTCATCAATTGATGACAAGCTCTCTAAGATTGAAACCTTCATTGTAGGAATATGCAGAGACATTCAAGACAGTAAAGCATTCAAAGAGGAAGTGCAGTCAAACATGCAGAATCAAAATGCTGTCATCACAAAACTGGAGACACAAATCAGCTATCTTTTTAAGCAGCTTCCGAACCACAATTTTTGCTATGATGCCCATTCAAGCAAAAGGGAGGAGTGTCAAGCTATCACACTTAGGAGTGGGAAGGAACTGAAGGAACATCCCCAAAAACCACTAGAAGAAAGCTCAATTGAAAAGGAAGAAGAGCAAGATGGAATGCAACCCCCCACGCCAAGTTTGCAGAAAGAGAAAAAGATACCCCAACTCAACGTCTCAAGAGCTCCATACCCCCAGCTATTGAAGAAAAAGGAAGATGACAACCAGTTCTTGAGATTTTTGGAAATCTTCAAGAAGCTACAAATCAACATACCATTTGCTGAAGCCATAGAACAAATGCCACTTTATGCCAAGTTTTTGAAGGAGCTAATGACTAAGAAGAGAAGCTGGAAGAACAATGAGACTGTGATACTAACTGAAGAGTGCAGTGCTATCATTCAGCATAAACTACCTCAGAAACTGAAGGATCCTGGGAGTTTTCAGATCCCTTGCATTATAGGAGAAATCACAGTAGAAAAGGCTCTTTGTGACTTAGGGGCCAGCATCAATTTGATGTCAGTAGCTATGATGAGAAAGATGAAAATTGAGGAGGCTAAACCAACAAAAATGGCTCTACAACTGGCAGACCGATTGTTCAAATTCCCTCACGGGATAGTGGAGGATTTGCTAGTAAAAGTAGGAGATTTCATATTCCCAGCAGATTTTGTGGTGCTGGACATGCAGGAAGACGCCAAAACCTCCATCATTTTGGGAAGGCCATTCTTGGCTACTGCTGGAGCTGTCATTGATGTTCAAAAGGGTGACCACACCCTTAGATTACACAATGAAAAGATGACATTCAATGTGTTCAAGGCCATGAGTTATCCACCAGAACAATTGGGGGAATGCATGAGGTTAGATGCACTTGAGGATGAAGTGCAGGAGAATTTTGAAGAAGATGAACCTGAAGAGAACGAGAGATTGGTGGAGGAAGAATCTGAATCAAGTGAAGAGGTAGCTACAACAGAAACACACATACCAGATGCACCAAAGGAAGGGAGCGAAAAATCAGAGGCACCCAAACTTGAACTCAAAGCATTGCCACCCACTCTCAAATATGCATATCTAGGAGAAAATGAAAACTACCCAGTGATCATAAATTCATCCCTCAGTCAAGATCAAGAGGACGAGCTACTCAAGGTGCTGCGGGAGCATAAGGATGCCATTGGATGGACCCTTGCTGACTTGAAGGGAATCAGTTCAGCCATATGCATGCATAAAATACTGTTGGAAGATGACGCCAAGCCATCCATTCAATCCCAAAGAAGGCTGAACCCAATCATGAAGGAAGTGGTACAGAAAGAGGTTATGAAGCTTTGGCAAGGAGGAGTCATATACCCAATTTCGGACAGCCCTTGGGTTAGCCCCATACATGTTGTACCAAAGAAGGGAGGAATCACTGTGGTTACCAATGAGAAGAACGAGCTCATACCTACAAGGACCGTCACAGGATGGCAGATGTGCATAGACTACAGGAAGCTCAATGAGGCCACACGAAAGGACCATTTTCCCCTTCCATTCATGGATCAGATGTTGGAAAGACTTGCAGGGCACGCTTATTATTGTTTTCTCGACGGTTATTCAGGTTACAACCAAATAGTGGTTGATCCAAGAGACCAAGAGAAAGCCTCATTTACCTGTCCGTATGGAGTGTTTGCCTATAGATGCATGCCATTTAGGTTATGTAATGCCCCTGCAACTTTCCAATGCTGCATGCTTTCTATCTTTTCAGATATGATAGAAAAATTCATTGAAGTTTTTATGGATGATTTCTCGGTATTCGGAGATTCTTTTCCTAGTTGCCTACATCACCTCGCCTTGGTATTAAAAAGGTGCCAAGAGACCAATTTGGTCTTGAACTGGGAAAAATGCCACTTCATGGTGACAGGGGGAATAGTCCTTGGTCACAAAGTCTCTTACCAAGGCATTGAGGTTGATAGAGCTAAAGTGGAACTTATTGAAAAACTACCCCCACCCAGTGATGTCAAGGCAATTAGAAGTTTTTTAGGGCATGCTGGTTTTTACAGAAGATTTATTAAAGATTTTTCAAAGATAGCCAAGCCCTTAAGCAATCTCCTTGTGTCTGATACACCATTCATCTTTGATGAAACCTGCATGCTAGCATTTACACATTTGAAAATGAGGTTATCCTCTGCTCCTATCATTTCCCCACCTGATTGGAACCTACCATTTGAATTGATGTGCGATGCATCTGATTTTGCAGTTGGGGCAGTGTTAGGACAAAGGAAA
Organism: Arachis ipaensis; assembly: GCF_059453495.1. Taxonomy (NCBI): domain Eukaryota; kingdom Viridiplantae; phylum Streptophyta; class Magnoliopsida; order Fabales; family Fabaceae; genus Arachis; species Arachis ipaensis. The sequence continues at coordinate 92,798,563 of NC_142435.1, forward strand.
GATAACCTAGTTCGTGTGATATACTATGCTAGCAAAGTCCTTAATAAAACTCAAAGAAATTATACTACTACTGAAAAGGAGTTGCTAGCAATAGTTTTTGCATTTGACAAATTTAGATCATACCTTATTGGTGCTAAAGTGATCGTTTTTACAGATCACACAGCACTTAAATATTTGTTTGCCAAGCAAGAATCGAAGCCAAGACTAATAAGGTGGATCTTACTGTTGCAGGAATTTGATATTGAAATTAGAGACAAGAAGGGAGTGGAGAACAAGGTGGCAGATCACTTATCTAGAATCCCTCATGATCAAGGTGGAGAAAATGATACAAGTGTTAACGAGCTCTTCCCTGATGAGCAGTTGATGACAGTTCATAAAGCACCATGGTTCGCAGATATTGCAAATTTCAAGGCAACTGGAGCATTACCACCAGGGATCAATAAACATCAAAAGAGGAAGCTCATGAATGATGCAAAATACTTTGTCTGAGACGAGCCATATCTCTTCAAGAAATGTTCAGATGGAATTCTTAGAAGATGTATCTCGGAAGAGGAAGGGAGAGAAGTCCTGTGGAACTGCCACGGTTCATGCTATGGCGGGCACTTTGGAGGGGACAGAACTGCAGCAAAGGTGTTACACAGCGGATTCTTTTGGCCCACTCTTTTCAAGGATGCCAAAGAGCTAGTAAAAAGTTGCAATGAATGCCAAAGATCTGGAAACCTGCCCAAAAGAAACGCCATGCCACAAAATGTCATCTTGGAACTTGAACTGTTTGATGTGTGGGGAATTGATTTCATGGGACCATTCCCAACCTCATATGCAAACAATTACATCCTGGTGGCAGTAGATTATGTTTCCAAGTGGGTAGAGGCTATTGCAACCCCAACTAATGATAACAAGCTAGAAATGCTTTCTCATGCTGGACCAAATTGGGTTTGGATGGGTATGTGACTGTAACCCTCTCAATACTTGGTTTGGGAAATGCATGTGGTATAATCAGTGACCATACTTCATCTCTTCTCATGAGCAATTGACCAAGGAATTGGCTATTGATCAAGATTTGAGAGATTGAATTGCAAGGAATTATAATTCAATCACTTAAGATTGCCAAGGAGATCAATGAGTGCATTGATTGAGGAAGAGATGAAATTGAACTTGATCCGGAGAATTGCAACATCTCCTAAGCCTAATGAACTCCCCATCTCTAATCTTACCCATTCTCTTTAATTTTTGTGATTTACTTTTATGAGCAAATCCCCCATTCACATTTATAATTCTGTAATTTATTTTCAGTCATTTACTTCCATTCATTTAATTCTAGCATTTACCTTTCTGTTATTTACATTTCCGCCATTTTATTTTCTGCAACTCTCAACCCAATTTCTGGATTCGCTCAACTAGAACATTCTTCTAATTAAAGTTGCTTGATCAATCAATCCCTGTGGGATTCGACCTAACTCTATTGTGAGTTTTTACTTGACGACAACTTCGGTACACTTGCCGAAGGAAGATTTGTTGAGAGACAAGTTTTCCCCGCATCACTACAGGCAGTACTAAGGAAGCTTCCTCTAAAGAAGAAGCTTATGATTCTGAGAACCCAGCAATGGAAGAGGTTAATTATATGGGAGAACCCTATGGAAACACCTATAATCCTTCATGGAGAAATCATCCAAATCTCTCATGGAAGGATCAACAGAGACCTCAACAAAGTTTCAACAACAATAATGGTGGAAGAAACAGGTTTAGCAATAGCAAGCCTTTTCCATCATCATCTCAGCAACATATAGAGAATTCTAAGCAAAGCCACTCTGACTTAGCAACAATGGTCTCTGATCTAATCAAAACCACCCAAAGTTTCATAACTGAAACAAGGTCCTCCATTAGAAATTTGGAGACACAATTGGGTCAGCTGAGTAAGAAAATTACTAAACTCCTTCCTAGCACTCTCCCAAGCAATACAGAAGAGAATCCAAAAAGAGAGTGTAAGGCCATAACCACAACCCACACGGCCGAACATGGAGAGGAGGAAGAGGCAGTGATTCCCACTGAGGAAGACCTCAATGGACGCCCACTGACCTCCATGGAGTTCCCTAATGAGGAACCATGGGAATCTAAGGCTCATTCAGAGACCATAGAGATTCCATTGAATTTACTTTTGCCATTCATGAGCTCTGATGAGTATTCTTCCTCTGAAGAGGATGAAGATGTTACTGAAGAGCAAGTTGCTAAATACCTTGGAGCAATCATGAAGCTAAATGCCAAGTTGTTTGGTAATGAGACTTGGGAGGATGAACCTCCATTGCTCATCAAAGAACAGGATGACTTGACTAGGCAGAGATTACCTCAAAAGAGACAGGACCCTAGAAAGTTCTCAATCCCTTGTACCATAGGCACCATTACCTTTGAGAAGGCTCTGTGTGACCTAGGGTCAAGCATAAACCTTATGCCTCTCTTTGTAATGGAGAAGCTAGTGATCATTGAGGTACAAGCTACAAGAATCTCACTAGAGATGGCAGACAATTCAAAGAAACAGGCTTATGGACTTGTAGAGGATGTCTTGGTAAAGGTTGAAGACCATTACATCCCTGCTGATTTCATAATCCTAGAAACTGGGAAGTGTATGGATGAATCTATCATCCTTGGCAGACCCTTCCTAGCCACAGCAAAAGCTGTGATTGATGTTGACAGAGGAGAATTGATCATTCAAGTGAATGAAGACTCCCTTGTGTTTAAAGCTCAAGGATATCCTTCTGTAACTATGGAGAGGAAGCATGAAGAGCTTCTCTCAATACAGAGTCAAACAGAGCCCCCACAGTCAAACTCTAAGTTTGGTGTTGGGAGGCCACAACCAAACTTTAAGTTTGGTGTTGAACCCCCACATTCAAACTCTAAGTTTGGTGTTGGGAAGTTCTAACATTGCTCTGAACATCTGTGAGGCTCCATGAGAGCCACTGTCAAGCTATTGACATTAAAGAAGCGCTTGTTGGGAGGTAACCTAATTTTTACTTATCTATGTTAAATTTCTATTTTATTTTGTTATTTTATGTTTTCTATAGGTTGATGATCATGAGAAGTCACAAAAACAATTGAAAAAGCAAAAACAAAAGAAAAAACAGAATGAAAAATAGAACACCATGGAGGAGAAACTTACTGGCGTTTAAACGCCAGTAAAGGTAGCAGAATGGGCGTTAAACGCCTAGTCTGGCACCATTCTGGGCGTTTAACGCCAGAAAAGGGCACCAGATTGGCGTTTAACGCCAAGAATGGGCAAGAAGCTGGCGTTAAATGCCAGAAATGGGCAGCAGCCTGGCGTTTAACGCCAGGATTGGCAGCAAGGGGCATTTTGCACGCCACATGGTGCAGGGATGAGATATCCTTGACACCTCAGGATCTGTGGACCCCACAGGATCCCCACCTACCCCACCACTCTCTCTCTTCTTCACCCATTCACCAATCACCTCAATACCTCTTCCCCAAAAACCCCTCAACTATAAAATCCCACCATTCTCTTCACCACTCATGTAACGACCCAATTTTCAATACGCCTAGGACATACCAGAAACCGAGTGCTACCAATTTGTCATCCTAATTATTATCTATTATTTATTATATGAGCCTGATTCATTGTTAAAAACGTAGTTAATTTGTGAGGTGTATTTTTTTTTTTTGAAAACATTTGGATTAATAGACAGAATCATTTATAATCAATTCACAAATAATAACAGATAAAACAGTTATAAACAACCACACATAAATACATCACAAGTAGCTAGCAACATTTAGTGATCCAGCCTTTGTTAGAGTATAGATTGTTAGTTAGAACACCCCTAGATATAGCTAAATAATAACTATATACATATATATACATATATATACATACAACATCCTAGGCCCTGACCTGTTCAAGAAGTCCCTAAGCTGGCGCCCAGGCTAGCCTAGACTCTATACTCACCTATTCCCTCTAAACTACTAAAGCGAGGGAAAGTACTCTCTAAGTCTTCAAAACTCAAGTCAGGTGGAACGTCACCAAAAGGTAGAACATCATCTGCTACTCCTCTGCACGATCATATGTCATCAAAGAGCGTCTCTCAAGTACTTCATCGAGTGGCCACATAACAGCAACATCGTACGGAGGACTTAGGCTAAAGTTTGCAGAAAAGCGGGGTGCAGACGTTGGCTGGCCTCATAGTATATACATATAAACAGGTAACGGAGTTCACTCTAGACTCAGAAGACTATTTAGAGTGGAATCCTTTTTGTGAACGATCGTCAGCGAACTACGGAAGGGTACTCATGCTTCCATCTGAAGGGGGAAGGGAGAGAGAAGGGGTAAGAACTGGGGAGTTCTTAGTAGGACCGGGGTTATTAGTTACGTTCATTAATTCCGTGTTGTTTAGCATATAAATAGCAGAATACCGAGAAGCAGTAGACAGAAAAAACAGATAAATAGAGAAAATAAAGAAAACAGAAAGCAAAACACAAACAAAAGAATACAAGAAAACAAAACACAGACACAGAGAATAGAATGAAAACAAAGAAGGCATACATTCAAACAACAATCATAACGGAGGAAATGCGCAACCAAATATGATGCATGTCTAGCCCTAGCGCAGGTAATGAGCTCATCTGTCGGTTACTAACCCGCTCCCGACGTTATCCAGCAACCTCTGTCTGGATAAGGCTTTCCTATTGGCTATACCCCTGTGTACAGGAAATAACCCCTCTGCCACCACAGGGTCCACTGCACGCAGGAAATAACACGTTCGACACACCTTCTGTATACAGGAAATAACCCCTCTGCCACTACAGAAATGGAACAGGTGGTCACGGTACCTCTGTAGCAGGAAATAACCCCTCTGCCTTACAGAAATAAAATATGGATCTGTACCGTAGGAAAGCGTTCTCAGTGATCACACCATTATCTATCTGATTACCTCACTACAGCAGATGATCATACAAGTATATCTGGAGTTGCCTTAACGCAACAAATGAATAAACACATCTCTTGGGTTGCCTCAAGCAACAAATAAATATCTCTTGGGTTGCCTCAAGCAACAAATCATCACATAATCATTCTCATTATCATCATTCATCATCATTCTCATTATTCATCATCATTTTCACATTTTTATGCAGTACCTCTTTCTTTCTCTGTTCAATCATACTGTACAAACTTTACATCTTTCATCATTCTCATTATTCATCATCATTCTCTTTATCACATTACTCTTTTCTCTTTGTCTTTCTACTTTGCTCTGATTACTCTTTTCTCTGTATCCCTTTATTCTGCTCTGGTTACTCTGTTCTCTGTGTTTCTTTACTCTGCTCTGATTTCTCTGTTTAACGTATGTATTTAAAGCTTATGTAAATTTCGGTATGAATAGTTAGTCTGTCCCAAGTATAGGTTCACTAAGTCTATACTGAAACAGTTTAACTTTTCATATAATACCTAACCCTATTCGCAATTCCAGGACTAACTATGTTGTCCTAGTTCATTCACTAGTCTCTGTCTGTTTTTCTGTCATTAAAACTTTACAGACTTTTTCTTCGATTTTTATCTTTTCTTTAACTTTTTATCTTTTATTTATCTTTGCCTCACTAATATGTTTTTACCACTCCCTAAGTGTTTTATGAAGGTAATTATGAGATTCTGCGCTTAAAGTTGTCTTTCTAAAGCTTTTACAGAAAACTGCCTTTTCTGCATTATTTTATTATTTTTATTATTTTTATTAAAATATTATTTTTAATTAAATATTATTATTTAATATTTTATTATTTTTTATTATTTTATCATTAAATTTTCGAAAATTAACTTAACTTTTACTTTTAACCTTTAAAATTCACTTTTTACCACCCGTAACTTTTAATATTTCTACTTTTACCACCCTAACTTTCAGAAATTACCAAATAACCCCCCAAACACCAAATTAATTACTTCCTTGCCTTTTTATGAATCCAAAAAGGTGTTCTTCATTATTCTTCATCACACTCAAAGTGTTCTTCATGTTCTTCATAAATTCTTCAGATTCTTTCTCTGTTTTTACCCGTTTTTCGGTCTTTTCAGCAACCGATTTTTACTATAATTCATAATAAATTAGCAGCCACTAAAACCCCATCTTTTCTACATGATTTCAACACAAATTGAACCTCAATTTAAGCTTAGGGTTTCGTTTTTCCAGCTGCCCAAGAACATGAACTTTAAAGCTTGAATTTCATCAAATTTCATCAAAATTTCACCAAATTTTCACCAAGAATCAATCATATAAGCAACCAATTTTTAGCACAGCCAATTTATACAACATTCACACAACTCAAACACAAATAATCAAGATTAATTTCGTGACACCCTACCTGGTTTTGCCGCTCCTAATTCGGTTAAACTTTCAGGTGGTCCTTAAGCACTTTTTCCTCCTAAATCACATCCAGAACAACTTTAAATCCAAAAACTCTCAACTGACCAAAACTCACTCAGTATGTTAGGAAGAGATATCTCACCTTAGACTTACTGGAAATTCATGTTTCTTGGCCCTCAAGTCAGGTTAAGCAAGATTCCTGAGGAAGAACATCAAGAAAATACATGTTTTGCATGGTTTTCCTTGAAAACCGAATTGAAATGGGAGGGAGACAGCCATCTCACCTTATTTCCATCCTTGATAAGTTACATGGTTATGTAGAGGAAGAAGAGAGGATCATTTTGGTGAAATCGGAGTTTTGATTTGAGTTTTGGTTCAGAAGAAATCATGCTTTGAAGATTAAGTGTTCATGAAAGTTTCTCTCTTTTCTCTCTTGTTATTTTCGGCCAAAATGATGAAATGAGACAGCCTTGGGGGTCTTGCGGGTGTAAGGTGAGTTGTGATTGGTTGGATTGGAGGTGGATTAAAATAATATTAAAATATCTCAGGTGTATAACTACTAAAACTAGATGTATCGGAACACTTGTAAAAACATCTCTAAAAATTATTTTCTGAGCTACTAGCATAAATGACACTAGTAACATATTTATTTTGAGAATAAAACATGTATAATGAGGCCTTAGCATTGCTAAAGTCATCAGAGAGTGCTGGTGCTAAGCTGCACCAGTAAACCGTAAACCCGGTTAAACCGATTTTATGTTTTTAACTAAAACAGACCAGGTAACCTTATAATATCATTCAAGTATTTTCTAATACTAATATAATGATAATATTATACTATTATCTCTCTCCTCTCATAAATCGAGTCCGGTAACTGAGACTATTTACGAAAAACCGAATCAAAACCCTTAACCGATACGGTTCAAAAACTAGGTTCTTCGTGACCGCGTTATCGAGCTTGTCTCAACTAAGGTCCTGAGTTAAAGATAATATAATGACAATGAGGATTGAGATGCTTGATGATACAGAAGAGGTATTCCCTTTACTGATCTTTCGGAGAAATCCGTGTATTCAGAAATGATCTCGCGTACTCGAAAATCAGGGTTGTTACAACTCACATCCATCCTTCATAAAACTCCACCTATCTCACCACTCAAATTCAAACCACTTTCCCTCCCAAACCCACCCATAAGGGCCGAAACACAAAGCCCACTCCATCTCCTCTATTTCTTCTTCTTCTACTCTCTTCTTTCTTCTTTTGCTCGAGGATGAGCAAACCTTCTAAGTTTGGTGTGGTAAAAGCTAAAGCTTTTTTTGTTTTTCCATAACCATTTATGGCACCAAAGGCCAGAGAAACCTCTAGAAAGAGGAAAGGAAAGGCAAAAGCTTCCACCTCCGAGTCATGGGAGATGGAGAGATTCCTCTCAAGGGTGCATCAAGACCACTTCTATGAAGTTGTGGCCAAGAAGAAAGTGATCCCCGAGGTCCCTTTCAAGCTCAAAAAGAATGAGTATCCGGAGATCCGAAGAAGAGGTTGGGAAGTTCTCACCAACCCTATTCAACAAGTTGGAATCTTAATGGTTCAAGAGTTCTATGCCAATGCATGGATCACCAAGAACCATGATCAAAGTGTGAACCCGGACCCTAAGAATTGGCTTACAATGGTCCGAGGGAAATACTTGGATTTTAGTCCGGAAAATGTAAGGTTGGCATTCAACTTACCTATGATGCAAGGAGATGCACACCCCTACACTAGAAGGGTCAACTTTGATCAAAGGTTGGACCAAGTCTTCATGGACATATGTGAAGAGGGCGCTCAATGGAAGAGAGATTCAAGAGGGAAGCCGGTTCAACTAAGAAGGCATGACCTCAAGCCCGTCGCTAGGGGATGGTTGGAGTTCATCCAACGCTCAATCATTCCCACTAGCAACCGGTCCGAAGCTACTATAGACCGGGCTATCATGATACATAGCATCATGATTGGAGAGGAAGTGAAAGTTCATGAGGTTATATCCCAAGAACTCTACAAGGTGGCGGACAAGTCCTCTCCTTTGGCAAGGTTAGCCTTCCCTCATCTCATTTGTCACCTTTGCAATTCGGTTGGAATTGACATAGAGGGAGACATTCTCATTGATGAGGACAAGCCCATCACTAAGAAAAGGATGGAGAAAACAAGAGAACCTCATCAAGAGCATGAGGAAATTCCTCATCATGAAATATCTGAGATACGTCAAGGGATACATCTTCCTCCACAAATCTATTGGGAGCAAATTAACACCTCCCTAGGAGAATTAAGTTCTAACATGGGACAACTAAGGGTGGAGCACCAAGAGCATTCCATCCTCCTCCATGAAATTAGAGAAGATCAAAGAACCATGAGAGAGGAGCAACAAAGGCAAGGAAGAGACATTGAGGAGCTCAAGCACTCCATAAGATCTTCAAGAGGAAGAACAAGCCGCCATCACTAAGGTGGACTCGTTCTTTAACTTCCTTGTTCTTTATTTTCCTGTTTTTCAAAAATTATGCTTTATGTTTATCTATGTTTGTGTCTTTATTACATGATCATTAGTGTCTAAGTGTCTATGCCTTAAAGCTATGAAAATGAATCCATCACCTTTCTTAAATGAAAAATATTTTTAATTGAAAAAGAAAAAGAAGTGCATGAATTTCAAATTTTAAAACAGTTTAATTATTTTGATATGGTGGCAATGCTATTGTTTTTCTGAATGAATGCTTGAACAGTGCATATTTTTGAATTTGATTGTTTATGAATGTTAAAATTGTTGGCTCTTGAAAGAATGAAAGGAAAAGGAGAAATGTTATATGCTGATCTGAAAAATCATAAAATTGATTCTTGAAGCAAGAAAAAGCAGTGAAAAGCTTGCAAAAAAAAAAAAAGCAAGCAGAAAAAGCCAATACCCCTTTAAACCAAAAGGCAAGGGTGATAAAAACGATCCAAGGCTTTGAGCATCAGTGGATAGGAGGGCCCACAGGAATAAAAATCCTAGCCTAAGCGGCTAAACCAAGCTGTCCCTAACCATGTGCTTGTGGCGTGAAGGTGTCAAGTGAAAACTTGAGACTGAGCGGTTAAAGTCGAGGTTCAAAGCAAAAAGAAGAGTGTGCTTAAGAACCCTGGACACCTCTAATTGGGGACTCTAAGCAAAGCTGAGTCACAATCTGAAAAGGTTCACCCAATTATGTGTCTGTGGCATTTATGTATCTGGTGGTAATATTGGAAAACAAAGTGCTTAGGGCCATGGCCAAGACTCATAAAGTAGCTGTGTTCAAGAATCAACATACTTAACTAGGAGAATCAATAACACTATCTGGATTCTGAGTTCCTATAGATGCCAATCATTCTGAACTTCAAGGGATAAAGTGAGATGCCAAAACTGTTCAGAGGCAAAAAGCTAAAAGCCCCGCTCATCTAATTAATACTGATCTTCATAGATGTTTTTGGAATTCATTGTATATTCTCTTCTTTTTATCCTATTTGATTTTCAGTTGCTTGGGGATAAGCAACAATTTAAGTTTGGTGTTGTGATGAGCGGATAATTTATACGCTTTTTGGCATTGTTTTTAGTATGTTTTTAGTATATTTTAATTAGTTTTTATTATATTTTTATTAGTTTTTATTTAAAAATCACACTTCTGGACTTTACTATGAGTTTGTGTATTTTTCTGTGATTTCAGGTATTTTCTGGCTGAAATTGAGGGACCTGAGCAAAAATCTGATTCAGAGACTGAAAAAGGACTGCAGATGCTGTTGGATTCTGACCTCCCTGCACTCAAAGTGGATTTTCTGGAGCTTCAGAAGCCCAATTGGCGCGCTCTCAATTGCTTTGGAAAGTAGACATCCTGGGCTTTCCATCAATATATAATAGTCTATACTTTACCCGAGATTTGATGGCCCAAACAGGCGTTCCAAGTCAGCCCAAGAATTCTGGCGTTTAACTCCAAAACTGGCACAAAAGCTAGAGTTAAACGCCCAAACTGGCACAAAAGCTGGCGTTTAACTCCAAGAAAAGTCTCTACACATGAAAGCTTCAATGCTCAGCCCAAGCACACACCAAGTGGGCCCAGAAGAAGATTTCTGCATTAATTACTGATTTCTGTAAACCCTAGGCTACTAGTTCTCTATAAATAGGACATTTTGCTATTGTATTTTCACACTTGATAAACTTTTGATCTTTGAGAGTCTTATGCACGTTTGGAGGCTGGCCTCACGGCCATGCCTGAACCTTGTTCTTATGTATTTTCAACGGTGGAGTTTCTATACACCATAGATTAAGGTGTGGAGCTCTGCTGTTCTTCATGAATTAATACAAGTACTATTGTTTTTCTATTCAACTCAAGTCTATTTCTTCTCCAAGATATTCATTCGTTCTTCAACTTGATGAATGTGATGATCCGTGACACTCATCATCATTCTCACCAATGAACGCGTGACTGACAACTGATACGGGGAAAACTTGTCTCTCAACAAATCTTCCTTCGGCAAGTGTACCGAAGTTGTCGTCAAGTAAAAACTCACAATAGAGTGAGGTCGAATCCCACAGGGATTGATTGATCAAGCAACTTTAATTAGAAGAATGTTCTAGTTGAGCGAATCCAGAAATTGGGTTGAGAGTTGCAGAAAATAAAATGGCGGGAATGTAAATAACAGAAAAGTAAATGCTAGAATTAAAGGACTGGAAGTAAATGACTGAAAATAAATTGCAGAATTATAAATGGGAATGGGGGATTTGCTCATAAAAGTAAATCACAGAAATTAAAGAGAATGGGTAAGATTAGAGATGGGGAGTTCATTGGGCTTAGGAGATGTTGCAATTCTCCGGATCAAGTTCATTTTCATCTCTTCCTCAATCAATGCACTCATTGATCTCCTTGGCAATCTTAAGTGATTGAATTGCAATTCCTTGCAATTAAATCTGTCAAATCTTGATCAATAGCCAATTCCTTGGTCAATTGCTCATGAGAAGAGATGAAGTGTGGTCACTGATTATACCACATGCATTTCCCAAACCAAGTATTGAGAGGGTTACAATCACATACCCATCCAAACCCAATTTGGTCCAGCATGAGAAAGCATTTCTAGCTTGATCTCTTCATTCCTCTTCCAAGGTTCAAAAGAGATCCAAGTTTGAATAGCTTCTCTTCCAAGATAACTACTCAGTTGGATGAAGATCGAAAGCTTTCAAGTAAAATCAAGAGGAAAGATAGAAGAAGAACAATGAAAATTAGTATTGATCCATCAAATTACAACAGAGCTCCCTAACCCAATGAAAGGGGTTTAGTTGTTCATTGCTCTTGAAAATGAAAACAAAGATGGAGAATACATCATAAAACTAGAAATTGCAAAGAAAGTAAAATACAGAGAGTGGTTCTTCAACCTCCAGAACTATTTTACAATTCAAAGCTACTCCTATATATACTACTCTTCTCAGCTTCTAGTTCACTCTTCAAGTCTTGGGCCTTTGGATCTTGAGTTTGAAGCAGTTCCTTTCTTTATTTGGGCTTGGCTTTGCTTGCAGAGAGAAAGTGCGGAGTGGGCAGAGACTTAAGCTCAGGGCGTAAGGAGTGTTAATCATTTAGTGAAAGTCCAAGTTCGGGAACGTTAGTGACACTTAACATTGTCACTAATGTTCCAATTCACCCCTTTTGCCTTACGTTAAAACCCACGTTAACTAGGTTAACATGGCTTTTAACGTTGCCTTGTCAACCTTCGAGAACGTTAGTGACACTCAACATTGTCACCAACGTTCCAGTGTGCCCCTTCTTGCTTCACGTTAAAGCTCACGTTAACTAGGTTAACGTGGCTTCTAAGGTGGCCTTTGCCATCCTTCGAGAATGTTAGTGACATTCAACATTGTCACTAACGTTCCAATGTGCCCCTAGGTCTCACGTTAGAGTCCACGTTAACTATGTTAACGTGGCTTCTAACGTGGCCATCTTTTAGCCATCCCAACATTAGTGACAATGTTGAGTGTCACTAACGTTGGCTCATCCTTCATTTCTCATCGTTAGCTTCCATGTTAACCAAGTTAACGTGGAATTTAACGTGACTCTTGGGGGTTGTGTGGTTGCTTCAACGTTAGTGACAATGTTGAGTGTCACTAACGTTGTCGACAACTCTTCATCCTCTACATTAGTTTCCACGTTAACCAAGTTAACGTGGGAGTTAACGTGGTACTTAGCACCATAGGCCAATGTTAGTGACAATATTGAGTGTCACTAACGTTGGCTTCTCTCCCTCCCCCTTAACGTTAGAGGCCACGTTAACTAGGTTAACGTGGCCACTTATGAGTAATTGCCAACGTTAGTGACAATGTTGAGTGTCACTAACATTGGCTCAACTTCTTTTCTCCACGTTAGAGTTCACGTTAACTTGGTTAACGTGACTCTCTAACGTGGGCATTGATGGCTTTTGAGAGTGTTATTGGCAATCACTTTTCTCATTAATCTTGCAAGTTACCTCCCCTTTTCTTGCTTCTTTTTGGTCCTGAAATCAAGCAACAAAGTGCATCAAAGCTCTAGTCCAAGTCATGAGTAATGCAACATAATATTTGTCACTAAACTTATGCAAAATCCTCATGAAATCATGTAAAATGCACAATGTATGCTTGAGTCAAGGCATAAGTGAATATTTACCCAAAACTAGCTTATTTCCTAAAGAAATGCATGAAACTAACCTAAAAACAGTAAAGAAAAGGCCAGTGAAACTGGCCAAGATGCCCTGGCATCACAACACCAAACTTAAAGCTTGCTTGTCCCTAAGCAAGTACTGGAACAAGAGAATGATGAATGGAATATCCAGAGGAATGAGTCATTCTTGTGGAAGTCATATTACTGATTTTATGGTGGTTTCATGCATAGCAACTTAGGTTCATTCCATTACTGGCTTTCAGACCTTTATCATGTCCCTAAACACTTACTTTGTTTATATCTCATGAGACTTTTATTCATTGATCCTTTTATTGTTATTTCAAGGGTTATTTGTGTTATTTAGGCTAAGTGCTCTGTAAGGGGGCAACTCTTTAAGATAAGCTTTCAGCCAACACTCCCGAACCAGTTGGTTCAAGGTGCTAGGTGTTGAAGCACCCCTAAGGACTTACTCCCTCAAGTCTCTCCCCCATACATACACACCACAGGCATATAGTTTATTTATTTTCTTTTCTTGAGACCTTGGGGTCCAGCACCTCTTTGGGTTACTAAATGCTTTATAGTGAGGGTTACTCTTGATAGTGGATTTTCAGCTGATAATCCCGGGTTAGTTAACCCAAGTTACGAAGTGATAAAGCACCCCTAAGAGCTTATTCAGCCAAGTAGATCCCTCACACAGGAGCACCACAGACACTTGCCTCAAGATTAAAACCATTGATGCCTAGCCTTGCTGCTTACTCTTTTTCTTTTATTTTTCACTTCCATTGTTCTTTCCCTTTTCTTTTCTTAGGATCTTGTTATTATCTTAGTCTCATGAGTATATCCAAAGTCAAGTTTTCAGGGTAGATAGTTATCTTCCTAGCCTTGTGGTTGAACCAACTTAGCTAACTTATGACTACCCCAAAGATTCATGAATGCACTTCCACAATATGAACCCTACTCTGGTCTTTTAAAAACATAAACATTCTCTTCTTCATTTGATAAAAAGGGACAAGCTTACAAGTAAATAAAGGAATGATGCAGTGACATTTAAACCAGAAATCATGGACTTATTCAGAAGGAAAACTTAAAAGACAGAATTTTAAAAAGTTTAAACATAACATGGAAGCAGGTTCTATTTCATACAAGATCTTCCTTATTTAAAGCATATAAAACAATGGACTAAAAGGAACTCCACCACCTTTCATTCATGTGGATGCCCGTGCTCCCCTCCTTGCTTGTCCTCATTGTGTCTCTCTTGAGTGCTTGTGCTCCCACTTCCTTTGCCTTTTCCAAGCAGCTTCTTCCAGAAACCACTATCTTCCATCTTCTTCTTGAGTGTCTCCTTTTGCTGTTTCACTTTCCTCTCTTCTTGTTCTACAAATTCTTTTTGGACCTCATCATATGTGGGGATGGCATAGTGTAGATGATACTTATTAGTGGTCATGTAGTTCAACTCGGCTTGAGTGTTTACATAGAACTCCTCCCTATGTAGTTGCCTTCCTTCATTGAGTACACAGAACTCATTGAAAGTTTTCATTTGGGCTATCTGCCGCTGGTTGAGCTCTTGCAAGTGCTTCTCTTGAATCTCTTGCTTCTCATTCACTTGGTTGATGGCTTGAGTGAGCTGGGAGTATTGTTCCTGCTGCTGCTCCATTTGTTGTTTTTGCCATGCTTCCTGTTGACTCAGCCGGTTCAGTATTTGCTCTTGTCCTTCCATATGTCTCTGTCCTAAATCTTCAATGGCTCTTAGAAGGTGAGTCATATTCAAGTTGGCTGGGTCATGATGCTCTTCTTGTTGATATTCTTCCTGATGGTATTCTTCTTGATGAGCTCCTTCCTGGGCCCTTTGCCTTCCTATATGTGGCCTTCTTAGTTGTTGAGCCGGTGTGGTATAGACCATTCGCTCGAGTGTGATTGGCCTCCCTGGGTTCACCCAGTCTGGGCTGCTGTCCTCAAATATTACCTTGGCCTTGTTGCACAAGCAGAGAATGGTGCTGGGGTACTAAAGTCTGGCACCTGAGTCAGCTTTCTCAGCTGACTCTTGAATCCCTTCGGCAATGAGCTCATGCACTTTGATTTCCCCACCTTGTACTAAGCATTGTACCATAGTGGCTCGATTGATGTTGACCTCTGAATTATTAGCAGCTGGTAGGATGGACCTCCTTACAAGCTCAAACCACCCTTTAGCCTCAGGGTGAAGGTCTCCCTTTTTATGAATTTTGGTCTCCCATCTGAATACTTCTCCCAGTCAGCGGCTATGACACAGATATCTGATGCTATCTCTGAAAGCTCATCCTTATTGGGGCTTCTACTTATCCTTGCCTGATAACTCTCCTCATCAAAATGAGGTGATTTCAAGTTAAGAGCTCTTGTTATGGCACTTGGGCTAAAGTCCACCTCCCTTCCTCTCACATAGCTTTTGAAGGTTGGGGCTTTGGTCTTATCCTCTCTAACTGCATTTGCATAGAATTCTTTGATGAGGTTTCCATTGATCTTCCCCTCTGCGCTGGTGAGCAATTGTCACCCCCTCTGTTTGATTTTTCTCCAAATCTGTGGTGATTCATTGGCATTGATTTGGAAGATTAATTCTGGCAATATCCTTCTGGCACTTATCCGCTCAAATTCATGCTCATGAAAGGCAGTCTTGAATCTTTTGTCTTCAAAAGGAGTACTCATCATAGGTTCCTTCCTCTTTTGCCTCTTTGAGCTTGATGATGCCATGACTTGAGTTGTTGTTTGAGGGGGTTTGAGGCTTCGGATAGATGAAGAGTGGGTTGGTTAAAGCAATGTGTGATGAAGGGTTTAATGTGCCAATAGAAGTGTGGAGAGTGGGGATTTGAAAGTGAGGAGTGAGCATGCACTAAGGTTCACTTATATAAGAAAATTATGAGTGAATGAAGGGTGTGGATTGCATGAATGTTTACTAAATGGACGGATGGGGTTGTGTATGAAGGAAAGACAAGGATCATCACTTAATGAGAGTGATTGGTTCGGTCTTCAAGGGTCTTCTTTCTCCAATGTTGCATGGCAGTGTTTCCCCATGCGTTCCCTCTTGAGACATGTGTGTAGTGCTCTTCATTAAGTGGCAAAATCTCCCCCATTTAATTGTCCAATCAATCCCTTTTCATACGTCTTTTCCTTTCATATAAAGATTTGAATTAAAGAAATTAATATCATAAAAAAAAAATTAAACTCTACAGCTAGAATAAAATGAAAGAAAGGATTTGATTGTTTATTTATGAATTCCAACTAACTAACTAACTATTGGTGGTTCCTTATATGCATTTTGGTGGCACCATGGGGTGACACCAAACTTAGTTTGAAGCACTGTGATGAAAGTTTTGTGTTCAAAGCTCCCAAGACTAGCATGCAACTTGATTTGCTTTGAACACCAAACTTGTTCCTCACTATATTCTGCATAAGAAGATTTTCACCAATTGTTTGTTAAGTTTGGATTGAAGCTCATAAAGACTGACTTATTCATTATCATCTGAAAGCATATAAAACATGGGTTGCCTCCCATGAAGCGCTTCTTTAGCGTCACTAGCTTGACGTTTTTCTTTCATCATAGTGGTTGGTAGTGCTTAAACTCCTTCCCTCTTGCTGTGGACTTGTATCCATTGGTTGGATCAATGATCTCCACATGTTCCAGGGAAAGAACTTTGTTGATAGTGAAGACCTTGGGTAATTGAGATGGCACAATAGGGAGATTAGGGGGAATATCTGGGAAGTAGGCTGAGACAACTCTATCCCCTAGAGAGAAGTCTTCCGTAGGGATCTTCTTGTTCCTCCATCTCCTTGGTACCTTCTTCTTTGTTTCTTTTGAGGTTGCCTTCCCCTTGGTGACCTCTTTTCTCCAAGGAGTTGTGATGCTGTCTTCACCTGCCTCTAGAGGTTTGGGTTCCTCCAACTTTTCCTTGAGATGTGGCAATTGCTGTTTTCCTTGTTTGTCAGTTAAGGGGGTCTCAGATCGAACTGGCTGTGCTTCAGTGTTTGTTTCCTCCTTCAGTGTCTCATCATCATTTGTGCTTAGTTCCTTGTCCTCTTGATCTGTTTCTTGTGAGAGTTTGAAAACATTGAAGCTGAGTCGTTCATCATGGATTCTCAATATTAGCTCCCCTTTCTCTACATCGATAAGTGCTCTGGCCGTAGCTAGAAATGGTCTTCCCAATATGATTGGGTGAGTGTGACTTTCTTCCATGTCCAGAATGACAAAGTCTGTTGAGAGAAAGTACTTCCCAACCTTTAGCAACACATTTTCCACCACTCCTATTGCTTGCTTTTGAGTTTTGTCAGCCAGTCTGATAATGACATCTGTAGGCATTATCTCATTGATCTGCAGCCTCTTCACCAGGGATAAGGGCAGTAAGTTGATGTTGGCCCCTAAATCGCATAGTGCTCTGTCGAACATATTTTCACCTATGGCACAAGGGATATGAAAACTTCCTGGGTCTCTTCTTTTTGTAGGCAACTCAGGTTGAATAAGGGCACTACATTCCTTGTTCATCACTATAGTCTGCCCTCCCTTGAGTGAGCTTTTCCTGGGAAGAAGTTCCTTCATATACTTGATGAATGCAGGCATTTGTTGAATTGCCTTGATGAATGGTATGTTCACATGCAGAGATGCAAACAAGTCTAGGAACCTTGAGTATATTCTTTTTCCCACAGCACCATTGAGCAGATGAGGGAATGGTGCATAGAGCTTCAGCAGCTCTTGTTGTGAGATTTCTGGTTCTTTGTGATCTCTATCCTCCTCCTTTGTTGAGTTGTCTTCAGGTTGTTTGCACATTTTGCCTTGCTTGTCTTCAATCTCTTGATCACTTGTAGTGACCATTTTGTAATCTTCCTATCTTACTTTCTTTGCTTCTCCCTTGGGGTTTTTCTCAGTGTCACTTGGGAAGCTATCAGTAGGTTTGGGAATCTTCTCAGCTAAATATCCCACTTGGAATTCCATCTTCCTAATGGTTTCTCCCTGGTTCTTAATATTGGCTCGCACCTCCTCTTTGAACACCTTATTTTCTTGAATCTCTTGGCATATTCCTTCAAGTAAGGCTTCAATCTTAGAGAGCCTGTCATCAATTGATTAGTGGTTCGGAGAAGATGTGCTGTTTTGGTTTTGATAAGTATGTGGAGAAGTGTTGTTGTGGGGGTGTTGAGATGTCCTCTGGGTGAATTGTTGGTGAGCTACATTATTGTTGGAGTTGTAACGTCTCTGGTCTTGGTTTTGATCTTGCTCACTTCCCCACCCAAAGTTCGGGTGATTTCTCCATCCAGGGTTGTAAGTCTTGGAGTATGGATCATAGTTTTTCCTTGGTGAATTCCCAATGTAGTTGGCTTGCTCCTGACTCCCTTCTGCTTCTTGGTTTACTCCTTCTTGTGTTGTTGATGAAGTGGAGATTGCTGCTACTTGGTTCATCTCCATCTTCTTGGTGAGGTCAGCCAGCTGCTGGGTAATGAGCTTATTTTGGGCCAACAGAGCGTCTACATTGTTTAGCTCCATCACTCCTCTTGTGTTCCCTCTTTCGGAAGCATAGAAGTAGTCGTTTTCTGCTACTGTTTCAATAACATCTATGGCTTCCTCAATGGTCTTCTTCTTGTTCAAGGACCCTCCAGATGAATGGTCTACTGCCTTCTTTGACTCATAAGAGAGCCCTTCATAGAAAATGTGCAGCTGGACCCATTCATTGAACATGTCAGGTGGACACCTCCTTGTTAAGTCTTTGAACCTCTCCCATGCTTCATACAGAGTCTCACCATCCTGTTGCCTGAAAGTTTGAACCTCAGCTCTCAACCTATTGATTCATTGAGGAGGGTAGAATCTTGCTAAGAATTTGTTCACCACATCCTCCCAAGTTGTCAAGCTCTCCCTTGGGAAGGATTCCAGCCACTTGGATGCCTTATCTCTGAGTGAGAAGGGAAATAAGAGCAATCTATAGGCATCAGGATGAACACCATTAGATTTCACTGTGTCACATATTCTCAGGAAGGTGGTCAAATATTGGTTGGGATCTTCTTGAACACCTCCTCCAAACGAACAGTTGTTCTGAACAAGGGTGATGAGCTGTGGTTTAAGTTCAAAGTTGTTGGCATGGATTGTTGGATTTTGGATGCTACTTCCACAATTGCCTGGGTTTGGATTAATGTAAGAGCCCAAAACTCTTCTATCCTCCCCAGCATGATTTGCTCCACCTCCTCTGCCATGGTTGTGAGTCTCTTCTTCATGATGATTTTCCATGTTTTCTTCCATGTTTGGTTCAAAGTATTCCTCAAACTGTTCCTCCTCTTCTTCAGCACCAACTACTCATTTTTCTTTTGCCTCCTTCCTTAGTCTAAGGAAGGTTCTCTCTGGTTCAGAATCAAAGGAAGTTGAAGCCCCGCTTCTTCTCCCTGTCATACAACCAACAAGTACAAGCAAAGAAAATAGGTGGAGACAGTATTTGTGTCAGAGTTATTGTTAGTTGTGGGTGATGCAATATATCAAACAGTTAGTGGGTTAGCAAACAGAATTGAAAATAACAAAGAAAAATAAACGGGTAGAGGGAGAAGGGAAGAAGTTAAGCTAAAACAAAAAGTAAATCACTCAAACAGAAAAATGAAACTCACAAAATAAAAATGCTCAATCTAGTGATCTTCCAATCTAATCATTGTTGATGCACAATCAATCCCCGGCAACGGCGCCATAAACTTGATGCGGGAAAAACTTGTCTCTCAACAAATCTTCCTTCGGCAAGTGTACCGAAGTTGTCGTCAAGTAAAAACTCACAATAGAGTGAGGTCGAATCCCACAGGGAATGATTGATCAAGCAACTTTAATTAGAAGAATGTTCTAGTTGAGCGAATCCAGAAATTGGGTTGAGAGTTGCAGAAAATAAAATGGCGGGAATGTAAATAACAGAAAAGTAAATGCTAGAATTAAAGGACTGGAAGTAAATGACTGAAAATAAATTACAGAATTATAAATGGGAATGGGGGATTTGCTCATAAAAGTAAATCACAGAAATTAAAGAGAATGGGTAAGATTAGAGATGGGGAGTTCATTGGGCTTAGGAGATGTTGCAATTCTCCGGATCAAGTTCATTTTCATCTCTTCCTCAATCAATACACTCATTGATCTCCTTGGCAATCTTAAGTGATTGAATTGCAATTCCTTGCAATTCAAACTCTCAAATCTTGATCAATAGCCAATTCCTTGGTCAATTGCTCATGAGAAGAGATGAAGTGTGGTCACTGATTATACCACATGCATTTCCCAAACCAAGTATTGAGAGGGTTACAGTCACATACCCATCCAAACCCAATTTGGTCCAGCATGAGAAAGCATTTCTAGCTTGATCTCTTCATTCCTCTTCCAAGGTTCAAAAGAGATCCAAGTTTGAATAGCTTCTCTTCCAAGATAACTACTCAGTTGGATGAAGATCGAATGCTTTCAAGTAAAATCAAGAGGAAAGCTAGAAGAAGAACAATGAAAATTAGTATTGATCCATCAAATTACAACAGAGCTCCCTAACCCAATGAAAGGGGTTTAGTTGTTCATAGCTCTTGAAAATGAAAACAAAGATGGAGAATACATCATAAAACTAGAAATTGCAAAGAAAGTAAAATACAGAGAGTGGTTCTTCAGCCTCCAGAACTATTTTACAATTCAAAGCTACTCCTATATATACTACTCTTCTCAGCTTCTAGTTCACTCTTCAAGTCTTGGGCCTTTGGATCTTGAGTTTGAAGCAGTTCCTTTCTTTATTTGGGCTTGGCTTTGCTTGCAGAGAGAAAGTGCGGAGTGGGCAGAGACTTAAGCTCAGGGCGTAATGAGTGTTAATCATTTAGTGAAAGTCCAAGTTCGGGAACGTTAGTGACACTTAACATTGTCACTAACGTTCCAATGCACCCCTTTTGCCTTACGTTAAAACCCACGTTAACTAGGTTAATGTGGCTTTTAACGTTGCCTTGTCAACCTTTGAGAACGTTAGTGACACTCAACATTATCACTAACGTTCCAGTGAGCCCCTTCTTGCTTCACGTTAAAGCTCACGTTAACTAGGTTAACGTGGCTTCTAACGTGGCCTTTGCCATCCTTCGAGAACGTTAGTGACATTCAACATTGTCACTAACGTTCCAATGTGCCCCTAGGTCTCATGTTAGAGTCCACATTAACTAGGTTAACGTGGCTTCTAACGTGGCCATCTTTTAGCCATCCCAACGTTAGTGACAATGTTGAGTGTCACTAACATTGGCTCATCCTTCATTTCTCATCGTTAGCTTCCACGTTAACCAAGTTAACGTGGAAGTTAACGTGACTCTTGGGGGTTGTGTGGTTGCTTCAACGTTAGTGACAATGTTGAGTGTCACTAACGTTGTCGACAACTCTTCATCCTCTACGTTAGTTCCCACGTTAACCAAGTTAACGTGGGAGTTAACGTGGTACTTAGCACCATAGGCCAACGTTAGTGACAATGTTGAGTGTCACTAACATTGGCTTCTCTCCCTCCCCCTTAACGTTAGAAGCCACGTTAACTAGGTTAACGTGGCTTCTAACGTGGCCACTTATGAGTAATTGCCAACGTTAGTGACAATGTTGAGTGTCACTAATGTTGGCTCAACTTCTTTTCTCCACGTTAGAGTTCACGTTAACTTGGTTAACGTGACTCTCTAACGTGGGCATTGATGGCTTTTGAGAGTGTTATTGGCAATCACTTTTCTCATTAATCTTGCAAGTTACCTCCCCTTTTCTTGCTTCTTTTTGGTCCTGAAATCAAGCAACAAAGTGCATCAAAGCTCTAGTCCAAGTCATGAGTAATGCAACATAATATTTGTCACTAAACTTATGCAAAATCCTCATGAAATCATGTAAAATGCACAATGTATGCTTGAGTCAAGGCATAAGTGAATATTTACCCAAAACTAGCTTATTTCCTAAAGAAATGCATGAAACTAACCTAAAAACAGTAAAGAAAAGGCCAGTGAAACTGGCCAAGATGCCCTGGCATCAACAACCACTTCCGTTCTACATGCAACCAAGCTTGAATGTGTATCTCTTGGGTTTCTAATCTAAGATTGGAACCTTCGTGGTATAGGCTAGAATTAATGGCAGCCATTCCTAAGATCCGGAACGTCTAAACCTTGTCTGTGGTATTCTGAGTAGGATCTGGGAAGGAATGACTGTGACGAGCTTCAAACTCGCGATTGTGGGGCATGTGACAGATGCAAAAGGATCAATGGATCCTATTCCGACATGATCGAGAACCGACAGCTGATTAGCCGATGTTGTGACAGAGCATCAGGAACCATTTTCACTGAGAGGACGGGATGTAGCCGTTGACAACGGTGATGCCCAACATAAAGCTTGCCATGGAAAGGAGTATGAATGATTGGAAGAAGGCAATAGGAAAGCAGAGGTTCAAGGGGAACAAAGCATCTTCATACGCTTATCTGAAATCCACCAATGAATTACATAAGTATCTTTATCTTTATTTTATGTTTTATTCATCTTTTAATTATCAATCCTCCATCACCATTTGAATCTGCCTGACTGAGATTTACAAGATGACCATAGCTTGCTTCAAGCCGACAGTCTCCGTGGGATCGACCCTTACTCACGTAAGGTTTATTACTTGGACGACCCAGTGCACTTGCTGGTTAGTTGTGCGGAATTGTGACAAAGTGTGATTCATGTTTAAGAGCTCCAAGTCCTTTGGCACCATTGTTGATGATCACAATTTTGCGCACCAGTGTGCAATTCACGAAAATTTTTTTTCTCCGTAACAAGAAATAAAATTCACAAGAGTGAAGTCGATCCCACGAGGATTAAAAGATTAAGCAATCAACAGTGAATTGATTATTCTAGTTAGACAAGCATGGTTGAATGATGAGTGAACATGAAAAGTAAATGACATAAAAGTAAAGGAAAGCAATAAAGTGCAAGAAAAGTAAATTGCAAGAATATAAAGTGCTGGAAAATTAAAGAGCAAGAAAAGTAAAGTTCAAGAAATAAAAGTACAAGGAAATAAATTAAAAGGAAATAAAGTGCAAGAAAGTAAATGATGGAAACTAAAGATATAAAACATAGAGGATTGGAGATGTTGATTCCTCTTGAATCCATAGGTCTCACTCCTTCTCAATCATATGAAGTAGATCTATGGCGGATTGTCAATAATTGACTTCCAATTCCTTGGCAACGCAATTTCTTTTAACACAATCAATTGCCAATTCCTTGATCTAATTGTTCATGAGAAGAGGTTAAGCTCAAATTTCTAATCCGATAGCCACACAACCCTTAGGATCTCAATTCAAAGAGGTTATATGTCACGTACCAACTAAGAATGTGTTTATCAAAAGAGTTTTGAGGGAGAAGCTTCAAACTGAATCCTATGATCCCTTTTCCAAGGCTCAGATAGAGATTCAAGTAGATCCAAATTCCCTTCCAGTAGTGAATGGATCTATGAAGCACTAAAGCTTTCTCTTAGCTACAACAAGCGGATTGAGAAGAAGAAGAATTACATTAATTCATTGGAATTACAATAGAGCTCCTCCCCCTAATGAGTGGGGTTTAGTTGATCATTTCTTAAAAAAAAAACTCAAAAGAAAATTAAAGTGTATGAAAGTAAAAATGAAAACTAAAGATTCATAACTAAAATGAAAAATAAAGATTCATAACTAAAATGTGTACAAAGTAAGAAAGGAAGTGGAAGAGAAGAAGAGTGTATGAGGGGAGGGATCCGAAGACCCACTCCCAAAAGAGTGTGCCAATTCACAGAATTCTGAGTTGGACTCCCACCCAATGTGTATCTCCCCCTTTTATATGAAACTCAGGCCTTTTTATAGGCTCTCCTAAATAACAAAATTAAATGAAGTTGAAAGAAAATTACAATGAAATAAAAATTAACTATTCTAGATGCTTCTTATGGCCTCGATTGGTTGATAGTTGTGGGCTTGCTTGCTTGAGCTTTGAAGTGGACTTGAGAGAGAAGTGAATCAAATTGAGGTCTAGGTGCTCGGGTTAGCTCTGGTGTTAAATCCTTCCTTAGCCAATGTTATCCCTGGCGTTAATGTGGCTAACGCTAGGACTTGCTCCCCAGTTGATGTTTTTGGGCTTAGATGCCTATTGTTTGTTCTCCAATTTCATGCCCACTATAGACTATTATACATCTTTGGAAAGCTCTGAATATCATCCTTTTAACGCAACTGGAAGCACCTCAATCCAACCTGTGTAGCCCATGTTATACCCCTTTGAAGGGGACAAGATCAACCTGCCGGTGTCGCTGGCGTTATTAGCAGCGTTATTGCTAGCGTTGACAGCGTTAACGGCGTTAACAACGCCAGATTCTGAAGCTGAAACTTAATGTCCACCCCATACTATTATATATTGTTGGAAAGCACTGGATGTCTACTTTCTAATTCTTTTGAAAGCGCATCATTTAGAGTTCTACAGCTCGAGTTATACTCCATGGAAGGTGAAGAGGTCAGCTGGCCTTACTACAGGTTGATACTATGTTCATCTTTGCACTTTCAGGGCAAGCTTTCTCCCTCAAATTTAGCGTGCACCATGTAGTGCCATATATGCTTGGCAAGCTCTAGATTTTTACTTTCCAATACTATTAGAATCACGTCATTTGGAGCTTTGTAGCTCAAGTTATTCTTGTTTGAAGAAGACACGGTCAGGCTGCCAGGTGCTAGCCTTAGAACTGGCGTTAGTGTGGCTAACGCTGCCACTAACGCCACAAGTCTTCTCTTGGCCTGACGTTATCGCCGGTGTTAGTTAGCTAACGCTTCCACTAATGCCACAAGTCATTACTTCAGAGTTGTCAATGGCGTTAGTGTGCTAACGCTGCCACTTGTAACAACCCTAGTTTTTAAAAATTAAATAATTAGTTATTTGTGATTTATTTTATTTGATGATAATTTTATTTTAAGAAAATCATTTTACTAAAGTTAATTAAATAGAGTTTCATAATAATTGAAGTTTAAACTAATTAGAATTTTTATATAATCTTTATTGGATATTTGAGATGATTGAAATTATAATTTTAGTAATTGAAAAATAAGAAAGAATTGTACCGTTCAATTTAAGTAATTTTTATTATGAATGAATTATGTTCTATTTTATTAATTTGAACTCTTAGAGATTAATTTATTAGAAACGATTAGTTTGATTTTTATAAATGCTTTAAGTTTAAGTCAGTTAATATTTATGCACAATTTTTATTATAATTAGTTATTTTACAACTTGAAATTAATATTCTAGTGATAGAAAATTAATGAAAAGTTATATCATTTAATTTGAATAATTAATATTGAGTTTAACTTATATTTTATAAACATGTGATTAATATGTTCATTTTATATTTTAAATTAAAAATAATTGATTGGGCTTAGAAATATATTAATAAATAATATTTTTAAATATTTTTAATAGAGTACATTTGATTTTAAAATTACTCTACCCTCCAATTTTATCAAAATATCTATTCATATCTATCCATATTCCATTATAAAATCCCTAATTTCTAACCCTAATTCCCAAATCAAACCCAGAAACCCTAATTTCTAAATTAAGAAACCCAAACCCTAATTTCCTATCACAGCCACCCACACCCACGGAAGAGGGAAAGAAAAGAGAGTGAGAGGCGCGCCAGGAGAAGAAAAGAGAGGAAGGGGGAGCCTGTCCACCGTCACTTCGACTGCCCTGGGGCTCGCCGTCGAGATGCTTCGCAGCGCTGTCCCGTCTATAGAGCCCGAGCCCGCGTCACCGTCGTTCATTCGTGTTCTGCCGCCGCCGCTTCAAGGGTCTGTCGTCGCTGCTGACGTTACCGAAAGGAGGAAAGCGACCACCACGAGGAGCCACCGCCGTCCTTTCTCATAGTCTTCCTTGGAGCCGTCACCGTTGAGGGGCCAACAGAGAGAGAGAACGAATGCGAGAGTCAGGGCCACCACCGAGGAGAGGAGCTGTGTTCCACGCCGCTGTCGCTATCGATCCACGGCCACCACCGTGAGGGTTCTGCCGCCGTCATTTTAGTGCCGCCATTTATGCCCTCCGTTCCCTTCTTCGTTCTGTCCAGCATCACCAGCACCGAAGTCAGCTTTTACGACCGTCAAGCTTTGTTGGAGTTGGTGCTATTTTTGGAGGTTTAGAGTGGAGGCTTGCCCAGTTCTATCTCTGCTCATGATTCTCGCAGTTGCCGGAGCCTCTGCCGCCATCAAAGCTGCTGATTGGTTGATGCAACTGCTGCGGTCAACACCGGAGGAGGTTGAAGCTACCGTTACTGATGTGAGTTAAAAATAAAAAGGGGTTCGCTGTGTTTGATTTTCGCGTGTTGCGACATTGAGGTAGGGGATTTAATTTTAAAGTTAAACATTTTTAATTTAGAATGCCTACAAAGTTATTTTGATAAGTGCAAATGATTAACAATGGTTAAGAATTTCTTAATTGACATGAATGACTTGAAATGCATTTGGAATTAGTTGGTTGTTGTGATTATTCTGAGCTGTGACTGAAATTAGATGCTATTGGGAATAATGATTAATTTAGTGTAATTTATTAAATTGAAATATGCTGAGTTAATTATTGAAAAGCTGTCGAATAGATAATTGATGAATTGAGTTTGGATTGTTGCTATGAATGTATGATTTTGTTATGAGATTAGTTGGTGGAATTAAGCTTGAATTGAGGTTGTGGACGTGTGATTGGTGTGGTATTAAAACTGATTTTGATTTGAGGTTGTGAGTTGTGATTTGTGAATAATGATTGAATTGTTTGAAAGTGACTAATTACTCAAATTCCTGGTTATGCTGATTTCTTGATTTAGTTGTGAAATTGAAATGTGATTGATGAAGGTGGATATTGTTGCAAGCTTGTTTGAGAAATTATTGGTCACTGGATATGTTAATTTGACTGGATAATATTGTGTTGAGTGTTGAATTGATTTAAGCTTGTGCTTGGTCTGGAATTATTGTGATAATGGTTTAATTATGATTGTCTTCTGATTATTTTAGAGTTGTTGGAAATTCAGATTTTAGTTGATTATGTCAAGTTGGTTGTTATTGTTGATTTAAGGTTAACTACAGTTGATTTTGTGAACGGTTAAAGGATTAAAAGTTGATTACTGAAGTATTTTTTTGAAGTATGATTTTTAGAATAAAATGGTAACTTTGCTAATAACTAAATAACTTTAAAAATAACAAGAAATATGAAGAGTTGATGTTTGGGATGTTTGTAATGAATTCTTGAAGTTGGACTGGTTTACTTTTAAAGAATGGTTTATGTAAACTCTGATTTTACTTAATGTTAGGATGTTGGTTGTTAAACTAATTTATGATGAGATGATTATTGAGATTTTGGTGTTGTGATAACTGCGGATAAAAAGATGGAGAATTGATTGAGTTAATTTAAAAGGATTCTATGACTTATGAGTTTAGTTATGAATTGATGAAATGAAAATAGGATTGTTGAATTATGTGATAGTTGTGAATTGTGGATTTTCTGATTGATTGAGAATCTTCTATTTGATAATTGTTGAGAAAAGATTGTTAAATTGTTAAGAAAAAGGGAACCCGTAAGCGTGGTTAAGTCCGAGTTTTAGGAGAGGTGCTACGAAATTTTATAAAAATCTGAGGTTTCATTTGAAAAGTTATTTTAGAAGCTTTGAATTTGGAAAATTATATTACTTGAATTTCATTTAGTTAAGAAAAGAATTATAAAATTTTGAGTTCGATTTACCAAGGAAAGGTCTATGTTTTGAATTTGAGTTATTTAAGAAAGAAATTATGTTTTGAGTTTGATTCAATATAGAAAAAAAGTTATGATTTGGGCTTAAAGTAAAGGATTACCTTTTAGAGATTTGTGAATTTATATTATAACATTTGAATTGGAATAGTAAAGAGAAAGATAATTTTCTTGAGTCTTTTGATAGAGAATTAAACTGGAAAACAGTTTTAAAGTTGGTTCGAGTTAAGATTTGCTAAAGTATAAATTATGAAATGATTTGATGATTCAGATTTTTATAGACAAATGCCTGAGTAATTAAGAAATGTTTAAGGAAAATTATTAAGAATTTAAAAAGGAAAATGAAAAGTGATAAAAGGCGGGAAAAACCCACGAACTATTAGTTGTTTAACTACGGGAAAAACCCATGAATTGATAATTGGTTAAATTCGGGAAGTACCCATGAACTGAATGATCATTGATCTCAGGAAAACCTATAAATTGTTATTTGTTTTAAATGCGGGAAAACCCACAAATTGATAATCATTAACTACGGGAATAACCCACTAACTGTTATATGTTGATCTCGGGTATAACCCACGAACTGAGGATCATTGTATTGTTGTGTATTGATCTCGAGTATAACCTACGAACTGAGGATCATGTTTGTTGTTGCATGTTGATTTCCGGGAAACCCACGAACTGAGGATCATTGTTTTGTTTGTGAATTGATCTCGGGGACGCCCACGAACTGAGGATCACTATTCCCCTTGTGCGTATATTTTGGGGTCGAGCCTTGCGCCGACTGCCAGTAGTCACGAAGGAGTGGTATTCTTAACCACCAACACGTATGCACTAAGGACACAAAGGGAAACCATATCTGGGACTTCTTCCTAGGTAATGTCGGGCTGTAGGGTGTAAACCGACACGTGAGCTCATGGCCTGCTTAGGATAGACATGCATCATAATGGTTGTGCATTTGCCTTTGGTTGTGTTTGCTTGTATTACTTCTACGATTGTGTGGTTTGTTTTATTGTGATTTGTTTGTGTGTTGAATTGAATTTCTTACTTCTGCTAGTAGTCTGTGAATGTATAGAGATGATTAATAACTGTTTGTTGTGACTGAGAATCAATTATGTGGCTGAAAGATATTTAATATGACATTTTGTGATTGAGATCTGTTTTGGGTTTAGGAATTTAAAGAAAGTAATTATTTATCTAAAGTAAGATTAAAAAGTATTTCAAAGGGTTTGACAAAGATAGTTTATTAAGCAAAGTTAATTATTTGCATGTTAATCATTACTTTTACGGCATTCCCATTCCCTACTGAGAACGTGTGGTTTGTTCTCACCCCAAAATCTTCCACCCTTTTATTGACACAGGTTCGAAGACACAGTTTGAAGCTGCGGGCGATTATAGAATTTATTTATGAGTTAAGTGTATGAGTTAATTTGCTTTCATAGAGTTCCCTCGTCCTTATTGCCTAAGATTTTTATTTTATGTAGAGGGATAGGATTTGTATATGAGTTTTATTTGAAATCTTTTGTATGACAGATATTATTATTAATAATTATGTGATTATTATTACTTTGAAATGTTTGATATATGATTTTGATAATCAAAAACAAAATTTTCTAGAATTTTCTATAAAACTAAATCGCGATATCGAACTAAAGGCTCAATAGTAAATAGTTAATAAAGGAAAGCAAGTTAGCAACGCCTTACTTTTGGTACAAACATGACGTTCTAAAAGTTGGGTCGTTACACCACTAACGCTGCCTTGTTCTTGATACTGGCATTAATGTAGGCGTTAGTGTGCTAACGTTGCCACTAACGCCACAGCCTCCTTGCTTTCCTCTGCTTCTTCTTTTCTCTGCTTCACCTTTTAAACTCCTTTTTTCTTTCATGCTTGTTTTGTTCTTTTTACTTCTTTTTCCACCAATTTCTACAAATTCAAACCAAATAAAAGAATTGAAAGTAATCTATGATTTAAGCACAAAAGTATTCAATAATTAAGCATGATTAGTGAAAATTAAAGGTGAAAAAGCATAGAAAAATATAACATGATGCGCAGTTATCACAGCACCAAACTTAAACCTTGCTTGTCCCCAAGCAAGAAGAGAATCATCCAATAAGGTTTGACAATCCAAGGTAAGAAGAATAGCAGTGTAATATTCATGGTCAGCTAGTTTCTTATGCATGCTACAATCACAATGGAGATTCAAATGATTGATACTTCTAACTAGCTCATTTTATGAAATCTTTTATTTGTAGTCCTTCCTTGAAGCAAGCTTTTCATTTCTTTCTTGGCTTAGCTTTTTGGGTGCTTTGCACCATGAGTTGAAAGCTTCAACTCTAAATGCTTTATTTTCAAGTATTACCACTTGATACATAAGCACCACAAGCATTTAATTAGAGGACTCTTTAAGCTCATTTGTCTCTTTTCTTTACTCTCCAATCATTGATGCTCAGAGCCTTGAGCTTTGAGGGAGTGCTTTGCACTTGAGCCTAGCCTTGACTCTTGGTATGCAAAATCGTGATTGTTCATTCCTTGGTAACGGCGCTGAAAACTTAATACGCACGTTCATAATCTTAGTTCGTCTTCACAACTTCGCACAACTAATCAGCAAGTGCACTGGGTCATCCAAGTAATAAACCATAGGTGAGTAAGGGTCGATCCCACGGAGATTGTCAGCTTGAAGCAAGCTAGGGTCACCTTGTAAATCTCAGTCAGGCAGATTCAATTGGTTATGGAGATTTGATAATTAAAATATAATTAAAATATAAAATAGGATAGAAATACTTATGTAATTCATTGGTGAGAATTTCAGATAAGCGTATAGAGATGTTTTTGTTCCTCTTGAACCTCTGCTTCCTGCTGTCTTCATCCAATCATTCCTACTCCTTTCTATGGCAAGCTTTATGTAGGGCATCACCGTTGTCAACGGCTACTTCCCGTCCTCTCAGTGAAAATGGTCCAAGATGCGCTGTCACCGCACGGCTAATCATCTATCGGTTCTCGATCATACTGGAATAGGATTCAGTAATCCTTTTGCGTCTGTCACTACGCCCAGCACTCGCGAGTTTGAAGCTCGTCACAGCCATCCCCTCCCAGATCCTACTCGAAATACCACAGACATGGTTTAGACTTTTCAGATCTCAAGAATGGCTGCCAATAATTCTATCTTATACCACGAAGACTCTGATCTCAAGATCAGGAGGCTAAGAGATATGCATTCAAGCTTGTTTGCATGTAGAACGGAAGTGTTTGTCAGGCACGCGTTCATAAGTGAGAATGATGATGAGCGTCACATAATGATCACATTCATCATGTTCTTGTGTGCGAATGAATATCTTAGAGAACAAATAGGCTTGAGTTGAATAGAAAACAATAGTACTTTTCATTAATTCATGAAGAACAACAGAGCTCCACACCTTAATCTATGGTGTGTAGAAACTCCACCGTTGAAAATACATAAGAACAAGGTCCAGACATGGCCGAATGGCCAGCCTCCTAGGTCTAGGGACTAAACGTCCAAAGATCTAAAAATGATCCAAAGATGTAAATACAATAGTAAAAAGTCCTATTTATACTAAACTAGTTACTAGGGTTTACAGAAATGAGTAAATGATGCAGAAATCCACTTCCAGGCCCACTTAGTGTGTGCTTGGGCTGAGCGTTGAAGCTTTCACATGTAGAGGTCTTCCTTGGAGTTAAACGCCAGTTTGTAACCTGTTTCTGGCGTTTAACTCCAGAATAGGGCAGAAAGCTGGCGTTGAACGCCAGTTTGCGTCATGTAAACTCGGGCAAAGTATGGACTATTATATATTGCTGGAAAGCCCTAGATGTGTACTTTCCAACGCAATTAAGAGCACGCCATTTGGACTTTTGTAGCTCCAGAAAATTCACTTTGAGTGTAGGGAGGTCAGAATCCAATAGCATCTGCAGTCCTTCTTCAACCTCTGAATCTGATTTTTGCTCAAGTCCCTCAATTTCAGCCAGAAATTACCTAAAATCAAAGAAAAACACACAAACTCATAGTAAAGTCCAGAAATGTGAATTTTATTTAAAAACTAATAAAAATATACTAAAGACTAACTAAATCATACTAAAAACTATGTAAAAACACTGCCAAAAAGCTTATAAATTATCCGCTCATCACAACACCAAACTTAAATTGTTGCTTGTCCCCAAGCAATTGAAAATAAAATAGGATAAAAAGAAGAGAATATATTATAAATTCCAAAATATCAATGAAACTTAGCTCCAATCAGATGAGCGGGACTAGTAGCTTTTTGCCTCTTGAATAGTTTTGGCATCTCACTTTATCCATTGAAGTTCAGAATGATTGGCATCTATAGGAACTTAGATTTTAGATAGTGTTATTGATTCTCCTAGTTCAGTATGTTGATTCTTGAACACATCTACTTTATGAGTCTTGGCCGTGGCCCTAAGCACTTTATTTTCCAGTATTACCACCGGATACATAAATGCCACAAACACATAACTGGGTGAACCTTTTCAGATTATGACTCAGCTTTGCTAGAGTCCCCAGTTAGAGGTGTCTAGGGTTCTTAAGCACACTCTTTTTTTTGCTTTGGACCTTGACTTTAACCGCTCAGTCTCAAGTTTTCACTTGACACCTTCACGCCACAAGCACATGGTTAGGGACAGCTTGGTTTAGCCGCTTAGGCCAGGATTTTATTCCTTTAGGCCTTCCTATCCACTGATGCTCAAAGCCTTGGATCCTTTTTATTACCCTTGCCTTTTGGTTTTAAGGGCGATTGGCTTTTTGCTCTTGCCTTATGGTTTAAAGAGCTTTTGACTTTTTCTGCTTGCTTTTTCTTTTTTTTTCGCCATTTTTCTTTTCTTTTTTTTCGCAAGCTTTTGTATTCACTACTTTTTCTTGCTTCAAGAATCAATTTTATGATTTTTCAGATTATCAATAACATTTCTCCTTTTTCATCACTCTTTCAAGAGCCAACATATTTAACATTCATAAACCACAATATCAAAAGACATATGCATTGTTCAAGCATTCATTCAGAAAACAAAAAGTATTGTCACCACATCAAAATAATTAAACTAGTTTCAAGGATGAATTCGAAACCATGTACTTCTTGTTCTTTTATTTTTAGAACAGTTTTCAATTAAGAGAGGTGATGGATTCATAGGACATTCATAGATTTAAGACATAGACACTTAAACACTAATGATCATGTAATAAAGACACAAACATAAATAAACATGAAGCATAGTAAACGAAAAACAGGAGAATAAGAACAAGGAGATTAAGGAACGAGTCCACCTTAGTGAGGGTGGCGTCTTCCTCTTCTTGAAGAACCAACGGTGCTCTTGAGCTCCTCTATGTCTCTTCCTTGTCTTTGTTGCTCCTCCCTCATAGCTCTTTGATCTTCTCTAATCTCATAGAGGATGATGGAGTGCTCTTGGTGCTCCATCCTTAGTTGTCCCATGTTGGAACTTAATTCTCCTAGGGAAGTGTTGATTTGCTCCCAATAGTTTTGTGGAGGGAAGTGCATCCCTTGAGACATCTCAGGGATTTCATGGTGAGGAATTTCTTCATGCTATTGTTGAGGTCCATGATCTCTTGTTTGCTCCATCCTTTTCTTAGAGATGGGCTTGTCCTCATCAATGAGGATATCTCCCTCTATGTCAATTCTAGCCGAATTGCAGAGGTGGCAAATGAGGTGAGGAAAGGCTAACCTTGCCAAAGTGGAAAACTTGTCAGCCACCTTATAGAGTTCTTGAGTTATAATCTCATGAACTTCCACTTCTTCCCCAATCATGGTACTATGGATCATGATGGCCAGGTCTATAGTAACTTCAGACCGGTTGCTAGTAGAAATGATTGAGTGTTGAATGAACTCCAACCATCCTTTAGCTACAGGCTTAAGGTCCAGTCTTCTCAATTGAACCGGCTTGCCTCTTGAGTCAACTTTCCATTGAGCTCCTTCCACACATATGTCCATGAGGACTTGGTCCAACCTTTGATCAAAGTTGACCCTTCTAGTGTAGGGGCGTGCGTTTTCTTGCATCATTGGCAAGTTGAACGCCAACCTTACATTTTCTGGACTGAAATCTAAGTATTTCACCCGAACTATGGTAAGCCAATTCTTTGGATTCGGGTTCATACTTTGATCATGGTTCCTAGTGATCCATGCATTTGCATAGAACTCTTGAACCATTAAGATCCCGACTTGTTGAATAGGATTAGAGAGAACTTTCCATCCTCTTCTTCTAATCTCTTTGAAAGGAACCTCAAAGATCACTTTCTTCTTGGCCACAACTTCATAGAAGTGGTCTTGATGGGCCTTTAAGATGAATCTCTCCATCTCCCATGACTCAGAGATGGAAGCAATTGCCTTCCCTTTCCTTTTTTTTGAGGTTTCTCTGGCCTTAGGTGCCATTAATGGTTATGGAAAAATAAAAAGAAATGATTTTACCACACCAAACTTAAAATGTTTGCACGTCCCCGAGCAAAAGAAGAAAGAAAGAAGGAGAAGAGGAAGAAAAATAGAGGAGAGGGGGAGATGTGTGTATTCGGGCAAGGGGAAGAAGAAAGGGTTGTGTTGGGTGAAAAAGAAGAAGGAATGAGGGGTTTATATAGGAGTGGGGGGAGGTTTAGGGTTCAGCCATTAGGGTTGGGTTTGGGAGGGAAAAGAGTTTGAATTTGGGAGGTAGGTGGGGTTTATGAGGAAGAGTGGAGGGATGTGAGTGGTTAAGAGGTGATGGAGAAAAGTGATTGAGGTGATTGGTGAAGGGTATTTGGGGAAGAGGGTTATGAAAAGGTGTGAAGAGAGAGAGTTAGGATAGGTGGGGATCTTATGGGGTCCACAGATCCTGTGGGAGATCCTGTGGGGTCCACAGATCCTGAGGGGTCAAGGATTTAGCATCCCTGGTCTAATTAGGCATACAAAATACCCTTTGTATGCAATACTAGCGTTTAACGCCAGACTGCTGCCTGTTTTTGGCATGAAACGCCACTTCCATGCTCTGTTCTGGTGTTAAACGCCAGTCTGGTGCTTGTTTCTGGCGTTTAACGCCAGCTTGATGCTTCTTTCTGGCGTTAAACGCCAGTTTGATGCTTCTTACTGGCGTTTAAATGCCAGTAAGCTCTTCCTCCAGGGTGAGCTATTTTTTAATGTTGTTTTTCATTCTGATTTTGATTTTTCAGTAGTTTTTGTGACTCCACATGATCATCAACCTAAAAAAAGACATAAAAGAACAATAGAAAATAAATAGATATAATTAAATAACATTGGGTTGCCTCCCAACAAGTGCTTCTTTAAAGTCAATAGCTTGACAGTGAGCTCTCATGGAGCCTCACAGATGTTCAGAGCATTATTGGGACCTCCCAACACCAAACTTAGAGTTTGACTGTGGGGGCTTTGGTTGACTCTGCAGTGAGAGAAGCTTTTCATGCTTACTCTCCATGGTTATAGAAAGAGATCCTTGAGTTTTAGACACAAGGTTGTCCTCATTCAGTTGAAGGACCAATTCTCCTCTGTCCACATCAATCACAGCTCTTGCTGTGGCTAGGAAGGGTCTTCCAAGGATGATGGATTCATCCTCATCCTTCCCAGTGTCTAGGATTATGAAATCAGTAGGGATGTAAAGGCCTTCAACCTTTACTAGCACGTCCTTTACTAGTCCATAAGCCTGTTTTCTTGAGTTGTCTGCCATCTCTAATGAGATTCTGGCAGCTTGCACCTCAAAGATCCCAAGTTTCTCCATTACAGAGAGTGGCATTAAGTTTATTCTTGACCCCAGGTCACACAGAGCCTTCTCAAAGGTCATGGTTCCTATGTTACAGGAAATTAGGAATTTACCAGGATCCTGTTTCTTTTGAGGTAAAGCTTGCTGAACCAAGGTATTTAGTTTCTTGATGAGCAATGGAGGTTCATCCTCCTAAGTCTCATTACCAAATAATTTGGCATTCAGCTTCATGATTGCTCCTAAATATTGAGCAACTTGCTCTTCTGCAATGTCTTCATCTTCTTCAGAAGATGAATAGTCATCAGAGCTCATGAATGGTAAAAAGAGGTTCAATGGAATCTCGATGTTCTCTAGATGAGCCTCAGATTCCTTTGGTTCCTCAAAGGGAAACTCCTTATTGGTCAGAGAACGTCCCAGGAGGTCTTCCTCACTAGGATTCACGTCCTCCTCCTCCTCTTTGGGTTCGGCCACACCAAGTAAGGTAATGGCCTTGCACTCTCTTTTTGGATTCTCTTCTGTATTACTTGGGAGAGTACTAGGAGGGGTTTCAGTGACTCTTTTACTCAGCTGGCCCACTTGTGCCTCCAAATTTCTAATGGAGGACCTTATTTCATTCATGCAACTTAAAGTGGCCTTAGATAGATCAGAGACTATATTTGCTAAGCTAGATGGATTCTTCTCAGAATTCTCTGTCTGTTGCTGAGTGGATGATGGAAAAGGCTTGCTATTGCTAAACCTATTTCTTCCACCATTATTAAAGCCTTGTTGAGGCTTTTGTTGATCCTTCCATGAGAAATTTGGATGATTTCTCTATGAGGGATTATAGGTATTTCCATAGGGTTCCCCCATGTAATTCACCTCTGTTATTGCAAGGTTCTCAGGATCATAAGCTTCTTCTTCAGAAGATGCCTCTTGAGTATTATTGGATGCAGCTTGCAATCTATTCAGACTTTGAGAAATCATATTGACTTGCTGAGTCAATATTTTATTCTGAGCCAATATGGCATTCAAAGTATCAATTTCAAGAACTCCATTCCTCTGAGGCGTCCCATCACTCACAGGATTCCTTTCAGAAGTGTACATGAACTGGTTATTTGCAACCATGTCAATGAGTTCCTGAGCTTCTGCAGGCGTTTTCTTTAGGTGAATAGATCCACCTGCAGAGTGGTCCAATGACATCTTTGATAATTCAGACAGACCATCATAGAATATATCCAGGATGGTCCATTCTGATAGCATGTCAGAAGGACACTTTTTGGTCAGTTTCTTATATCTCTTCCAAGCTTCATAGAGGGATTCACCTTCTTTCTGTTTGAAGGTTTGAACATCCACTCTAAGCTTGCTAAGCTTTTGAGGAGGAAAGAACATGGCTAAGAAAGCCGTGACCAGCTTATCCCAAGAGTTCAGGCTATCTTTAGGTTGAGAGTCCAACCATATTCTAGCTCTGTCTCTTACAGCAAACGAGAAAAGCATAAGCCTGTAGACTTCGAGATCAACCCCATTGGTCTTGACAGTATCACAGATCTGCAAAAATTCAGTTAAGAACTGAAAAGGATCTTCTGATGGAAGTCCATGAAACTTGCAGTTTTGTTACATCAGAGAAACTAATTGAGGCTTTAGCTCAAAATTTTTTGCTCCAATGGCAGGGATTGAGATGCTTCTTCCATGTAAATTGAAATTTGGTGCAGTAAAGTCACCAAGCATCTTCCTTGCATTGTTATTATTTTCGGCCATGTGTCCTTTTTTTTCGAAAATTTCTGTCAGATTTTCTCCAGAGAGTTATGCTTTAGGTTCCCTTAACTTCCTCTTCAGACTCCTTTCAGGTTCAGGATCAGCTTCAACAAAAATGTTCTTATCCTTGTTCCTGCTCATATGAAAAAAAAGAGAACATAAAAGAAAATATAGAATTCTCTATGTCACAGTATAGAGACTCCTTATATAAGTATAAGAAGAGAAGAATAGAAGAAGGGAAAGATAAAAATTTGAACACAGATGAGAAGTGTGGGTTCGAATTTTTGAGTAGAAGAGAAGTGTTAGTAGATAAATAAATAAATAGAAGGGGGTGAGAGAGAGAAGAATTCGAAAATTAAATAAATAAAATAAGAATATTTTTGTTTTTGTTTTTAATTTAAAATTAAAGTTAAAATTTGAAAATATAAAAAGGAATAAGATTAAGATTAAAATTTAAAATAATTAGTTAATGAAAAGAAATTTTGAAAAAGAGGTTAGTAATTTTCAAAAATTAGAGAGAAAAAATTAGTTAGGTAGCTTTGAAAAAGATAAGAATCAAACAAAAAGATAAGATTAATTGAAAAAGATTTGAAAATCAATTTTGAAAAGATAAGAAGTTAGAAAAGATTTTGAAATTGATTTTGAAGAAGATGTGATTGAAATTTATTTTGAAAAAGATTTGAAAAAGAAATTTAAAAAGATTTGATTTTGAAAATTAAAGTTGATTACTTGAGTAACAAGAAACAAAAAGATATGATTTTAAAATTTAAAGATTGAACCTTTCTTACTAGGCAAGTAACAAACTTAAAATTTTTGAATCAATCACATTAATTGTTAGCATTAATTTTGAAAATATGAAATAGAAATAAGAAAAAGATTTTGAAAATAAATTTTGAAAATTTCGAAATTATGAAAGAAAAAATGAAAAAGATTTGAAAAAGATAGAATTTTTAAATTGAAAATTTGATTTGACTCATAAGAGACAACTAGATTTTAAATATTTTTGAAAAAGTCAACTCAAATTTTCGAATTTTATGAGAAGAAAAGGAGAAAGATATTTTTTTTATTTTTGAATTTTTTAATAATGAAAGAGAAAAATAATAAAAAGACTCAAAACATGAAAATTATGTATCAAAACACATAATGCATGCAAGAACACTTTGAATGTCAAGATGAACATCAAGAACACTTTGAATATCAAGATGAACACCAAGAACTTATTTTTGAAAATTTTTAAGAAAAGAAAAATATGCAAGACACTAAACATAGAAATTTTCAAACTTTAGACACTAACAAATTGAAAATGCATATGAAAAACAAGAAAAGATACAAAACATAAAAATGCAAAGATCAAACAAAGCAAATCGTCAAGAACAACTTGAAGATTATGAAGAACACCATGCATGAGTTTTTGAAAAATGCACAAATTTTAAAAACATAAAATTGACACCAAACTTAAAATTTAACACAAGACTCAAACAAGAAACATCGAATTTTTGGTTCTTTATAATTTTATTAAATTTTTTTTTGGATTTTTTTTTCAAAAATTAATTGGAAAAGAAAAATAAGGATTTCAAAATTTTTAATGAGAATTCCAGGAATCATGCAATGTCAGCCTAAACCTCCGGTCCAGGAATTAGACATGGCTTACTAGCCAGCCAAACTTTCATTGAAAGCTCCGGTCCAAAACACTAGACATGGCTAATGGCCAGCCAAGCTTCAGCAGATACAAATCAAGCATATAATAGCTTATTAGATGAGAGTCCAAGGACTCTTGCCATGATAAGTGGAAGCCTCAGTCCAAAAATTTAGACATGGCTTGACAGCCAGCCAGGCTTCAACAAATCATGAAGAAACTCTAGAATTCATTCTTAAAAATTCTGAAGAACATAGAATAATTTACTTTTATTAAATTTTTTTTTGAAAATTTTTTTCGAAAATAAAAGAATAAAAACAAAAAAGCTTAAAATTAAAATAAAATTACCTAATCTGAGCAACAAGATGAACCGTCAGTTGTCCAAACTCAAACAATCCCCGGCAACGACGCCAAAAACTTGGTGTGCAAAATCGTGATCATTCATTCCTTGGTAACGGCGCTGAAAACTTAATACGCACGTTCATAATCTTAGTTCTTCATCATAACTTCACACAACTAACCAGCAAGTGCACTGGGTCGTCCAAATAATAAACCTTACGTGAGTAAGGGTCGATCCCACGGAGATTGTCGGCTTGAAGCAAGCTATGGTCACCTTGTAAATCTCAGTCAGGCAGATTCAATTGGTTATGGAGATTTGATAATTAAAATATAAAATAGGATAGAAATACTTATGTAATTCATTGGTGAGAATTTCAGATAAGCGTATAGAGATGCTTTTGTTCCTCCTGAACCTCTGCTTCCTGCTGTCTTCATCCAATCATTCCTACTCCTTTCCATGGCAAGCTTTATGTAGGGCATCACCGTTGTCAATGGCTACTTCCCGTCCTCTCAGTGAAAATGGTCCAAGATGCGCTGTTACCGCACGGCTAATCATCTGTCGGTTCTCGATCATACTGGAATAGGATTCAGTAATCCTTTTGCGTCTGTCACTACGCCAAGCACTCGCGAGTTTGAAGCTCGTCACAGCCCTCCCTTCCCAGATCCTACTCGGAATACCACAGACAAGGTTTAGACTTTCCAGATCTCAAGAATGGCCGCCAATAATTCTAGCCTATACCACGAAGACTCTGATCTCACGATCAGGAGGCTAAGAGATATGCATTCAAGCTTGTTTGCATGTAGAACGGAAGTGTTTGTCAGGCACGCGTTCATAAGTGAGAATGATGATGAGCGTCACATAATCATCACATTCATCATGTTCTTGTGTGCGAATGAATATCTTAGAGAAGAAATAGGCTTGAGTTGAATAGAAAATAATAGTACTTTGCATTAATTCATGAAGAACAGCAGAGCTCCACACCTTAATCTATGGTGTGTAGAAACTCCACCGTTGAAAATACATAAGAACAAGGTCCAGGCATGGCCGAATGGCCAGCCTCCAAGGTCTACGGACTAAACATCCAAAGATCTAAAAATGATCCAAAGATGTAAATACAATAGTAAAAAGTCCTATTTATACTAAACTAGTTACTAGGGTTTACAGAAATGAGTAA
This sequence comes from Arachis ipaensis, assembly GCF_059453495.1. NCBI lineage: Eukaryota > Viridiplantae > Streptophyta > Magnoliopsida > Fabales > Fabaceae > Arachis > Arachis ipaensis. The sequence goes on from NC_142435.1 coordinate 92,838,875, forward strand.
ATGATGCAGAAATCCACTTCCGGGTCCACTTGGTGTGTGCTTGGGCTGAGCATTGAAGATTTCACGTGTAGAGGTCTTCCTTGGAGTTAAACGCCAGTTTGTAACCTGTTTCTGGCATTTAACTCTGCTTTGCAACCTGTTTCTGGCGTTTAACTCTAGAATATGGCAGAAAGCTGGCGTTAAACGCCGGTTTGAGTCATTTAAACTCGGGCAAAGAATGGACTATTATATATTGCTGGAAAGCCCTAGATGTCTACTTTCCAACGCAATTGAGAGCACGCCATTTGGACTTCTGTAGCTCCAGAAAAGCCACTTTGAGTGCAGGGAGGTTAGAATCCAACAACATCTGCAGTCCTTCTTCAAACTCTAAATCTGATTTTTGCTCAAGTCCCTCAATTTCAGCCAGAAATTACCTGAAATCACAAAAAAATACACAAACTCATAGTAAAGTCCAGAAATGTGAATTTTATTTAAAAACTAATAAGAATATACTAAAAACTAACTAAATCATACTAAAAACTATGTAAAAGCACTGCGAAAAAGCGTATAAATTATCCGCTCATCAACTCTAAATGTTTTGTTTTCAAGCTTTTTGCTTGATACATAAACACCACAAGTACTTGAAAAATGAAGTGTCATTGGTACTCAGAGCCTTCAACTTTCTCATTCTTTCTCTTTTCTTTTCTTGCCTTATTTTCATTTGCTTCTTCGAGGTTTTAATGATCTCAGAAAATGTCCTAGATGAAAACTTTAATTAAACAAGTTCAAATGCAATTGAGAAACAATAATCATGCTAGCCTCCCGATACTAATATGCTCATGCTATCTTCTTCTTTAATGACCTTGTTTGTTTATGATCATGAAACTCAATTGCTTTGAACTTACAAAATTTAAGATGGTAGTTATAATGTCACAACAACATGTTACAATTTAGCAATCAAGCTATGCTTATTCACAATACACATGCATACAAAGAAAATAAGAGACAACCATGCAATTAAATGTAATGAAAACAAATAAGAGAAAAAGGAACGTTACTACCTTGTAGTTCATCTTCATTGTTGTTGTCCCTTTCCTCCTTATTCTTTCCCTTCCCACTCTAACTTAGGATGATTGCTTGTCTTCAAGCACAAATAAAACAATGGTGATGGGGTGTATGATGGGTCATGGATGTCTTGATCCTTGAAATGTGAGTAGTGCATGCGGTTAGGCAAGCAAAATTATAAAAGATAACAATGAAGGCACAAGAAACAGAGACATTGTGATTGTTAATAAGAGGGTGTGCATGATACATTGTATAAAAGATAAGTGGCACACCAAACTTAGTGTGACACTTTCACTTGGAATTGATGCAAGTACCCTGAAAAGATTTGGAAATCAAATTTGTTGCATAGCAACACCAAACTTAGAATGCAATCATCTTCCAATTTATTTGAAAGATAACTAGGTAAAAGAAACTGTTGTATGTTAATAACACAATCACCAAGAGAAAAATATGTCACGAGTAAGGGTTTCTTGGTGAGGCATTTACAGAAACAGTTGGGGACAAAATAAAAGAAAGCATTAAAAAAAAGAAATGACTAAAACAAAGAGAAAGAAAAAGTGTCTCATCTAGGTAATCAACCACCGGTAGTTTGTTAATAACAATTAATCCCCGGCAATGCCAAAAACTTGATAATAAAAAAATTTTTTCTCTGTAATAACTACCGGCAAGTGCACCGGGTTGTATCAAGTAATAAAACTCACAAGAGTGAGGTCGATCCCACGAGGATTAAAGGATTAAGCAATCAATAGTAAATTGATTATTCTAGTTAGACAAGCATGGTTGAATGATGAGTGAACATGAAAAGTAAATGACATAAAAGTAAAGGAAAGCAATAAAGTACAAGAAAAGTAAATTGCAAGAATATAAAGTGCTGGAAAATTAAAGAGCAAGAAAAGTAAAGTAAAGTGCAAGAAATAAAAGTAAAAGGAAATAAAGTGCATGGAAATGAAGTGCAATAAAGTAAATAATGGAAACTAAAGATAGAAAACATAGGGGATTGGAGATGTTGATTCCTCTTGAATCAATGGATCTCACTCCTTCTCAATCATATGAAGTAGATCTATGGCGGATTGTCAATAATTGACTTCCAATTCCTTGGCAACGCAATTTCTCTTAACACAATCAATTGCCAATTCCTTGATCTAATTGTTCATGAGAAGAGATTAAGCTCAAATTTCTAATCCATGAGCCACACAACCCTTAGGATCTCAATTCAAAGAGGTTATATGTCACGTACCAACTCGAAATGTGTTGATCAAAAAAGTTATGAAGGAAAAGCTTTAAACTAATCCTATGATCCCTTTTCCAAGGCTCACATAGAGATTCAAGTAGATTCAAATCTCCTTCCGGTAGTGAATGGATCTATGAAGCACAAAAGCTTTCCCTTAGCTACAACAAGCGGTTTGAGAAGAAGAAGAATTACATTAATTCTTTGGAATAACAATAGAGCTCCTCCCCATAATGAGTGGGGGTTTAGTTGATCATTACTCTAAAAAAAACTCAAAAGAAAATTAAAGTGCATGAAAGTAAAAATGAAAATTAAAGACTCATAACTAAAATGAAAAATAAAGATTCATAACTAAAATGTGTACAAAGTAAGAAAGGAAGTGGAAGAAAAGAAGAGTGTATAAGGGGAGGGGTCCGAAGACCCACTCCCAGAGGAGTGTGTCAATTCACAGAATTCCAAATTGGTCTCCCACCCTATGTATATCTCCCCCTTTTCTATGAAACTCAGGCCTTTTTATGGGCTCTCCTAAATAACAAACTTAAATGAAATTGAAAGCAAATTACAATGGAATGAAAATTATCTATTCTAGATGTTTCTTGTGGCCTTGATTGGTGACAATTGTGGGCTTGCTTGCTTGAGCTATAAAGTGGATTTGAGAGAGAAATGAATTAAATTGAGGTCCAGGTGCTAGCATTAGCACCGGCGTTAGTTGGCTAACGTTGCCACTAATGCCACAAATCCTTCCTTAGCCAACGTTATCCCCGGTGTTAGTGTAGCTAATGCTAGGACTTGCTCCCCAGTTGGTGTTTTTGGGCTTAAAGATGCCTATTGTTTGTTCTTCAATTTCGTGCCCACTATAGACTATTATACATCGTTAGAAAGCTCTGAATGTTAGCTATATAACTCAACTAGAAGTACCTCAATCTGACCTCTGTAGCCCATGTTATAGTCCTTTGAAGTGAACAAGATCAACCTGCTAGGGTCGTTGGCGTTATTGACAGCGTTATCGCTGGCGTTGACAGTGTTAACGGCATTAACAACGCCAGATTCTGAAGCTCAAACTTAATGTCCACTGGTACGCAAAATTGTGATTGCTCGTTCCCTGGCTACAGCGCCAAAAACTTGGTATGGGAAAATGTGATCTCAAGACTTCTTACACAAACCCGCGTAACTAACCAGCAAGTGCACTGGGTCGTCCAAGTAATAAACCATACGTGAGTAAGGGTCGATCCCATGGAGATTGTCGGCTTGAAGCAAGCTATGGTCATTCTTATAAATCTCAGTCAGGCGGATTCAGATGGTTGTGATATTTTGACAATTAAAATATAAATAAAATATAAAATAAGATAAAGTTACTTATGTGATTCACTGGTAGAAATTTCAAATAAGCGTATGGAGATGCTTTGTTACTTATGAACCTCTGCTTTCCTATTGCTTTCTTCCAACCATGCGTTACCTCCTTCCATGGCAAGCTGTATGATCCTCTCGGATAAAAACAAATCCATATGCGCTATCACCACACGGCTAATCATCTGTCGGTTCTCGCTAGCGTCGGAATAGGACCATTGTTCTTTTGCACACTGTCATTGCACCCAACATTTGCAAGTTTGAAGCTCGTCACAGTCATCCCTCGCCAGATCCTACTCGAAATACCACAGACAAGGTTTAGACTTTCCGGATCTCAGGTATGCTGCCAATGGTTCTAGCCTATACAACGAAGATACTAATCTCACGAACTCGGTCCGTGTATCAGATATCCTAGAGAATATACTCCAGCTATTGTCCAATGACTATGTTGAACATCATGTAGACCGCTTTGTGGTTGTCAGGCACGCGGATCTTGGCTGAGCGAGTAACAAAGATTGGGTGATTGTCACGGGTCACCCCTTCATTCTGACTTAACTGAATTAAGAACAAGAGTATATCATGGAGAAGAAGTAGGCGTGAATTGAAGAAAAAACAGTAGTAATTCAATTAATTCATGAAGAACAGCAGAGCTTCACACCTTAATCTTTGGGGTGTAGAAACTCCACCGTAGAAAATACATATGTGAAAAAAGTCTAGGCATGGCCGTGAAGCCAGCCTCCAAACGTGTACAATGGTCTATATCAACCAAAGACGTAAAAGATTATACAAAAAGCATAAAATAAATCTCTAAAAGTAGTTTTTATACTAGACTAGTAGCCTAGGGTTACAGAAAATGAGTAACTAAATGCAGATAGTGCAGAAATCCACTTTTGGGGCCCACTTGGTGTGTGCTTGGACTGAGCATTGAAGCTTTTTCATGCATAGGCTATTCCTGGAGTTAAACGCCAGCTTGGGTGCCAGTTTGGGCGTTTAACTCCAATTCTGGTGCCAGTTTGGGCGTTTTACGCCAAGATGTTTTAGGCTGTATTTGGTCGCCAGTTTGGGCCATCAAATCTCGGATAAAGCATAGACTATTATATATTGCTGGAAAGTCCCGGATGTCTACTTTCCAACTCAATTGAGACCCCGCCAATTGGGCTTCTTTAGCTCTAGAAAATCCACTTCGAGTGCAGGAGGGTCAGAATCCAATAGGATCTGCAGTCCTTTTTCAGCCTCTGAATAAGATTTTTGCTCTAGTCCCTCAATTTCAGCCAGAAAATACCTAAAATCACAGAAAAATACACAAACTCATAGTAAAGTCCAGAAATGTGATTTTTGAATAAAAACTAATAAAAATTTAATAAAAAGTAATTAAAACATCTAAAAACTATGTAAAAACAATGCCAAAAGGGTATAAATTATCCGCTCATCACAACACCAAACTTAAATTGTTGCTTGTTTCCAAGCAACTATAAATTATCTCACTTGACACCTTCACGCCACAAGCACATGGTTAGGGACAGCTTGGTTTAGCCGCTTAGGTAAGGATTTTATTCCTGTGGGCCCTCCTATCCATTAATGCTCAAAGCCTTGGATCCTTTTTCTACCCTTGCCTTTTGGTTTAAAGGGTTATTGGCTTTTTCTGCTTGCTTTTTCTTTTTCTTTCTCTTTTTTTTTTCGCAAGCTTTTTCTATTCACTACTTTTTCTTGCTTCAAGAATCAATTTTATGATTTTTCAGATTACCAATAACATTTCTCCTTTTTCATTATTCTTTCAAGAGCCAACAATTTTAACATTCATAAACAACAAATTAAAAAATATGCACTGTTCAGGCATTCATTCAGAAAACAAAAGGTATTGCCACCACATCAAAATAATTAATCTAATTTCAAGATAGAATTCGAAATCATGTACTTCTTGTTCTTTTGCAATTAAAATATTTTTCATTTAAGAAAGGTGATGGATTCATAGGACATTCATATCTTTAAGACATAGACACTAGACACTAATGATCATGTAATAAAGACACAAACATAGACAAAAGATAAAGCATAATTTTCAAAAAATAGAAAAAATAAGAACAAGGAAATTAAAGAATGGGTCCACCTTAGTGATGGCGGCTAGTTCTTCCTCTTGAAGGTCTTATGGAGTGCTTGAGCTCCTCTATGTCTCTTCCTTGCCTTTGTTGTTCCTCTCTCATGGCTCTTTGGTCTTCTCTAATTTCATGGAGGAGGATGGAATGCTCTTGGTGCTCCATCCTTAGTTGTCCCATATTGGAACTTAATTCTCCTAGGGAGGTGTTGATTTGCTCTCAATAATTTTGTGGAGGAAAATGCATCCCTTGAGGCATCTCAGGGATTTCATGATGAGGAATTTCCTCATGCTCTTATTGAGGTCCATGAGTGGGCTCTCTTGTTTGCTCCATCTTTTTCTTAGTGATGGGCTTGTCCTCTTCAATGAGGATATCTTCCTCTATGACAATTCCAGCTGAATTTCATAGGTGACAAATGATATGAGGGAAGGCTAACCTTGCCAAGGTAGAGGGCTTGTCCGCCACCTTGTAGAGTTCTAGGGATATGATCTCATGAACTTCTACTTCCTCTCCATTCATGATACTATGGATCATGATAGCCCGGTCTACAGTAACTTCAGACCGGTTGCTAGTAGGAATTATAGAGCGTTGGATGAACTCCAACCATCCCCTAGCCACTGGTTTGAGGTCAAGCCTTCTTAGTTGAACCGGCTTGCCTCTTGAATCACTCTTCCATTAAGCGCCTTCCACACAAATGTCCTTAAGGACTTGGTCCAACCTTTGATCAAAGTTGACCCTTCTAGTGAAAGGGTGAGGATCTCCTTGCATCATAGGCAAGTTAAATGCCAACCTCACATTTTCTGGACTGAAATCTAAGTAATTCTCCCAAACCATTGTGAGCCAAATCTTTGGGTTCGGGTTCACACCTTGGTCATGGTTTCTAGTGATCCATGCATTAGCATAGAACTCTTGAACCATTAAGATCCCGACTTGTTGAATGGGGTTGGTGAGAGTTTTCCAACCTCTTCTTTGAATCTCATGTCGGATCTCTGGATACTCACTCTTTTTGAGCTTGAAGGGGACCTCGGGAATCACCTTCTTCTTGGCCACAACTTCATAGAAGTGGTCTTGATGGATCTTTGAGATGAATTTCTCCATCTCCCATGACTCGGAGGTGGAAGCAATAGCCTTCCCTTTCCTCTTTCTAGAGGTTTCTCCACACCAAACTTAGAATAGTTGCTCATCCTCGAGCAAAAAAGAAGAAAAAAAGGAGTAGAAGAAGAAAAAATGGAGGAGATGGAGGGGGTGTGATTTCGGCCAAGGGGGTAGTAGTGTGTATGTTGTGTGAAGATGAAGGTGGTAAGGAGGGGTATTTATAGGGTAAGGGAGAGAAGGTAGCCGTGTATGAGGGATTGGGTTTAGGAGGGAAATGGTTTGAATTTGAATGGTGAGGTAGGTGGGGTTTAATGATGGATGGATGTGAGTGGTGAAGAGGTTATGGGGAAGAGGGTAGGATTTGATAGGTGAGGGGTGTTTGGGGAAGAGGTTTTGATGGGATTGGTCAAGGGTGTTTGGGGAAGAGTGTTATGGAAAGGTTTGAAGAGGAGAGAAGAAGGGGTGGGGTAGGTGGGGATCCTGTGGGCTCCACAGATCCTGAGGTGTCAAGGAATTTGAGTCCCTGCACCATTCTGGCGTTCAAACGCCCATTCTGTGCCAAATCTGGTGTTTAACGCCTGCTATGCTACCTTTCCTGGTGTTAAACGCCACTCTGCTGCCCATTTCAGCCAGATGCCCATTTCTGGCGTTTAACGCCAGCCAGATGCCAGACAACCCTTTCTGGCGTTAAACGCCCAGAGTGCTGCCCATTCTGGCGTTTAACGCCCATAATGCTGCCAGGCTGTGCGTTAAACACCTATTCTGCTATCCTTACTGGCGTTTAAACGCCAGTAAGCCTGTTCTCCATGGTGTGCTATTTTTAATGCTGTTTTTCATTCTATTTTTGACTTTTTAGTTATTTTTGTGACTTCACATGATCATCAACCTAAAGAAAACATAAAATAACAGTGGAAAATAAATAAATATGATTAAATAACATTGGGTTGCCTCCCAATAAGCTCTTCTTTAATGTCAATAGCTTGACAGTGAAGCTCTTAGAGAGCTTCACAGAGACTCAGAGCTTGATGATGGCCTCCCAACACCAAACTTAGAAGTTGAGTGTGTGGGCTTTGTTTGACTCTGTGTTGAGAGAAGCTTTTCATGCTTCCTCTCCATGGTTACAGAAGAAGATCCTTGGGCTTTAAACACAAGGTAGTCCTCATTCAATTGAAGGACTAGCTCTCCTCTGTCCACATCAATCATAGCTCTTGCTATGGCTAAGAAGGGTCTTCCTAGGATGATGGATTCATCCTCATCCTTCCAAGTGTCTAGGATTATGAAATCAGAAGGGATGTACAAGCCTTCAACCTTTACCAAGACATCCTCTACAAGTCCATAAGCTAGTTTCCTTGAATTGTCTGCCATCTCTAGTGAGATTCTTGCAGCTTGCACCTCAAAGATCACTAGTTTCTCCATTACAGAGAGAGGCATGGGGTTTATCCCTGACCCCAGGTCACACAGAGCCTTCTCAAAGGTCATAGTGCCTATGGTACAAGGTATTAAGAACTTTCCAGGATCCTGTTTCTTCTGAGATAATTTCAGTTGAACCAGATCATTTAGTTCATTGATGAGCAATAGAGTTTCATCCTCCCAAGTCTCATTACCAAATAACTTGGCATTCAGCTTCATGATTGTTCCTAGATATTGAGAAACTTGCTCTTCAATAATATCTTCATCCTCTTTAGAGGAATAATATTCATCAGAGCTCATGAATGGCAACAGTAAGTTTAGTGGAATCTCTATGGTCTCTATATGAGCCTCAGATTCCTTTGGTTCCTCATTAGGGAACTATTTGGAGGTCAGTGGACGTCCATTGAGGTCTTCTTCACTGGAAATCACTGCATTTCCCTCCTCTACAGGTTTGGCCATGTTGGACGTGTAGATGGCCTTGCACTCTCTTTTTGGATTCTCTTCTGTATTGCTTGGGAGAGTACTAGGAGGGAGTTCAGTAACTCTTTTACTCAGCTGACCCACTTGTGCCTCCAAATTTCTAATGGAGGACCTTGAGTCATAAAACTGAGAGTGGTCTTAGATAGATCAGAGACTACAGTTGCTAAGTCAGAGTGACTCTGCTCAGAATTTTCTATCTGTTGATGAGAAGATGATGGAAAAGGTTTGCTATTGCGAAACCTATTTCTCCCACCATTATTGTTACTGAAGCCTTGATTAGGCTTCTGTTGATCCTTCCATGAGAAATTTGGATGATTCCTACATAAAGGATTATAGGTGTTTCCATAGGATTCTCCCATGTAATTCATCTCTTCTATTGCAGGATTCTCAGGGTCATAGGCTTCTTCTTCAGAGGAAGCTTCCTTAGTACTGCCTGTTACAGCTTGCATTCTAGACAGACTCTGAGAAATCATATTGACTTGCTGAGTCAATATTTTGTTCTGAGCCAATATTGCATTCAGAGTATCAATCTCAAGAACTCCTTTCTTCTGAGTTGTCCCATTATTCACAGGATTCCTTTTAGAAGTGTACATGAACTGGTTATTTGCAACCATTTCAATGAGTTCCTGGGCTTCTGCAGGCGTCTTCTTTAGATGAAGAGATCCTCCAGCAGAGTGGTCCAATGACATCTTGGACAATTCAGACAGACCATCATAGAATATACATATGATGCTCCATTCTGAAAATATGTCAGAAGGACACCTTCTGATCAATTGCTTGTATCTTTCCCAAGCTTCATAGAGGATTCACCTTCCTTCTGTTTGAAGGTTTGGACTTCCACTCTAAGCTTGCTCAACTTCTGAGGTGGAAAGAATTTGGCCAAGAAAGCATTGACTAACTTTCCCAAGAGTCCAATCATGTCCTAGCTCTGTCTCTTACAGCAAATGGAAAAAGCATAAGTCTGTAGACTTTAGGGTCAACCCCATTGGTCTTAACAGTGTCACAGATTTGCAAGAATTCAGCTAAGAACTGATGAGGATCTTCCAATGGAAGTCCATGAAACTTGCAATTCTGTTGCATTAGAGAAACTAATTGAGGCTTAAGCTCAAAGTTGTTTGCTCCAATTGCAGGAATTGAGATGCTCCTTCCATAGAAGTCAGAAGAGGGTGCAATAAAGTCACCAAGCATCTTCCTTGTATCTCCACCATTGTTGTTGGGTTCGGCCATCTCTTCTTCTTTTTCGAAAAATTCTGTTAGGTCCTCTGCAGAGTGTTGTGCTTTAGCTTCTCTTAGCTTCCTCTTTAGAGTCCTTTCAGGTTCCGGATCAGCTTCAACAAGAATGTTCTTATACTTGCTCCTGCTCATATGAAAAAGAAGAGAATAGAAAAGAAGAATCCTCTATGTCATAGTATAGAGATTCCTTTATGTGAGTAGAAGAATAGAAGAGTAGAATGAAGAAGAGAGAAGATGAAGAATTCAAACACAGAGAGGGAGGAAGGGTTCGCATGTTCGCATTATAAGAAGAAGAGAAGTGTTAGTAAATAAATAAATAAATAGAAAGAGATGAGAGAGAGATAGAGAATTTGAATTTTAAATTAAAATAAAAGGAAAATATTTTTGTTTTTATTTTAATTATTGTTAGTATTCAAAAATTAAGAGAAGAATTAAAATAAAATTTTAAAACTAAATAACTTAATTAATTAAAAAGATTTTTGAAAAAGTGGTTAGTGATTTTCGAAAATTGGAGAGAGAAAAAGGTAGTTAGGTGGTTTTGAAAAAGAGAAGAAATAGTAAACTTTTAAAATCAAACAAAAAGTCAAGTAGTGAATTGAAAAAGATTTGAAAATCAATTTTGAAAAGATAAGAAGTTAGAAAAGATTTTGAAATTAATTTTGAAAAATATATGATTGAAATTTATTTTGAAAAAGATTTAAAAAGGAAATTAAAAAGATTTGATTTTTGAAATTAAAGTTGATTACTTGACTAACAAGAAACTAAAAGATATGATTTTAGAATTTAAAGATTGATCCTTTCTTAATAGACAAGTAACAACTTGAAAATTTTTTTGCATCTAAACATTAAATGTTAGCATTACTTTCAAAAATATGAAATAAAAATAAGAAAAAGATTTTGAAAATCAAATTTTTAAATTTTCAAAAATATTATAAAAAAATTGAAAAAGATTTGATTTTTGAAAAAGATAGAATTTTTTATTTTGAAAATTTGACTTGACTAATAAGAAACAACTAAATTTTGAAAATTTTTTACTAAGTCAACCCAAAGATTTCGAACATTATGAGCAATTAAAGGAAAAGATATATTTTTTTATTTTTAAAATTAATGAGGAAAGAGAAAAACACAAAAATGAAACAAAACATGAAAATTTAAGATCAAAACAAAGAATGCATGCAAGAACACTTTGAATGTCAAGATGAACACCAAGAACACTTTGAAGATCATGATGAACACCAACAACATATTTTTTAAAATTTTTAAGAAAAGAAAAACATGCAAGACACCAAACTTAGAAATTTTTAATCTATAGACACTAATAGTTCAAGAATGCATATGAAAAACAAGAAAAGACACAAAACAAGAAAATGCAAAGATCAAACAAGGAAAATCATCAAGAACAACTTAAAGATCATGAAGAGCACATGCATGAATTTTCAAAAATTTTAGTGAAAATTAAAAATATGCAATTGACACCAAACTTAAAATTTGACACTAGACTCAAATAAGAAACATAAAATTTTTGGTTTTTATGATTTTATTAAATTTTTTTTATTTTTTCAAAAATTATTTGGAAAAAGAAAATAAATAAATTCAAAATTTTTAATAGGAATTCCAGGAATCATGCAATGTTTAGTCTAAAGCTTCGGTCCAAAAATTTAGACATGGCTAAATAGCCAGCCAAGCTTTATGTGAAAGCTTCGGTCCAAAAGATTAGACATGGCCAAATGGCCAGCCAAGCTTCAGCATACAAATCAGACATACAACAGCCAATTAGATGAGAATCCAAAGGCTCTTGCAATGATAAGGGGAAGTCTCAGTCCAAAAGAGTTTAGACATGGCTTAGTAGCCAGCCAGGCTTCACATATCATCTGAAACTCTAGAATTCATTCTTAAAAATTCTGAAGAACAAAATAATTTTTTTTGAATTTTTCAAAAATAAATAGCTTAAAAATAAAATAAAATTACCTAATATGAGCAACAAGATGAACCGTCAGTTGTCTAAACATGAACAATCCCTGGCAACGGCGCCAAAAACTTGGTACGCAAAATTGTCATTGTTTGTTCCCTGGCTACAGTGCCAAAAACTTGGTGTGGGAAAACGTGATCTCAAGACTTCTTACACAAACCCACGTAACTAACCAGCAAGTGAACTGGGTCATCCAAGTAATAAATCTTACGTGAGTAAGGATCGATCCCACGGAGATTGTCGGCATGAAGCAAGCTATGGTCATCCTTGTAAATCTCAGTCAGGCGGATTCAAATGGTTATGAGATTTTGACCATTAAAATATAAATAAAATATAAAATAAGATAGAGTTACTTATGTGATTCACTAGTAGGAATTTCAGATAAGCGTATGAAGATGCTTTGTTGCTTCTGAACCTCTGTTTTCCTATTGCTTTCTTCCAACCATGTGTTACCTCCTTCCATGGCAAGCTGTATGTTCCTCTCGGATGAAAACAAATCCATATGCGCTGTCACCGCACGGCTAATCATCTGTCGGTTCCCGCTAGCGCCGGAATAGGACCATTGTCCTTTTGCACACTGTCACTGCACCCAACATTCGCAAGTTTAAAGCTCGTCACATTCATCCCTCCCCAGATCCTACTCGAAATACCACAGACAAGGTTTAGACATTCCGAATCTCAGGAATGCTGCCAATGGTTCTAGCCTATACCACGAAGATACTAATCTCACGAACTCGGTCTGTGTATCAAATATCCAAGAGAATATACTCCAGCTGTCATCCAATGACTACGTTGAACATCATGTAGACTGCTTTGTGGTTGTCAGGCACGCGGATCTTGGCTAAGAGAGTAACGAAGATTGGGTGATTGTCACGGGTCACCCCTTCATTCTGACTTAACTGAATTAAGAACAAGAGTATATCTTGGAGAAGAAGTAGGCGTCAATTGAAGGAAAAACAGTAGTAATTGCATTAATTCATGAAGAACAGCAGAGCTCCACACCTTAATCTATGGGGTGTAGATACTCCACCGTAGAAAATACATAAGTGAAAAAGGTCTAGGCATCACTGTGAGGCCAGCCTCCAAACGTGTACAATGGTCTATATCAACCAAAGACATAAAAAGATTAGACAAAAAGCATAAAATAAATCTTTAAAAGTAGTTTTATACTAGACTAGTAGCCTAGGGTTACAGAAAATGAGTAACTAAGTACAGATAGTGCAAAAATCCACTTCTGAGGCCCACTTGGTGTGTGCTTGGGCTGAAAATTGAAGCTTTTTCATGCATAGGCTGTTCCTGGAGTTAAACACCAGCTTGGGTGCCAGTTTGGGCATTTTACGCCAAGATGTTTTAGGCTGTCTTTGGACGCCATTTTGGGCCATCAAATCTCGGGCAAAGTATAGACAATTTTATATTTCTAGAAAGCCCAGGATATCTACTTTCTAACGTAATTAAGAGCGCGCCAATTGGACTTTTGTAGCTCCAGAAAATCTGCAGTCATTTTTCAGCCTCTGAATCAGATTTTTGCTCCGGTCCCTCAATTTCAGCCAGAAAATACCTGAAATCACAGAAAAATACACAAACTCATAGTAAAGTCCAGAAATGTGATTTTTGAATAAAAACTAATAAAAATATAATAAAAAGTAATTAAAACATACTAAAAACTATGTAAAAACAATGCCAAAAAGGGTATAAATTATCCGCTCATCATCCACCCCATACTATTATATATTGTTGGAAAACCTTAGATGTCTACTTTTCAATTCCTTTGAAAGCACATCATTTTGAGTTTTACAGCTCGAGTTTTTCCCCATGGAAGGTGAAGAGGTCAGCTAGCCTTACTACAGGTTGATACTATGTTCATCTTTGCATTTTTGGGGCAACCTTTTTGCCTCAAATTTAGTGTCCACCATGTAATGCCATATATGCTTGGAAAGCTCCTGATTCCTACTTTCAAATGCCATTAGAATCACCTCATTTGGAGCTTTGTAGCTCAAGTTATTCTTGTTTGCAGAAGACATGGTCAGGCTGCCAGGTGCTAGCGTTAGAGCTGGCGTTAGTGTGGCTAACGCTGCCACTAACGCCATAAGTCTTCTCTTGACATGACGTTATCGCTAGCTTTAGTTGGCTAATTCTGCCACTAACACCATAAGTCCTTGCTCCAGCGTTGTCACTGGCGTTAGTGTGCTAACGCTGCCACTAACGCTGCCTTGTTCTTGATGCTAGCATTAATGTAGGCGTTAGTGTGCTAATGTTGCCACTAACGCCACAGTCTCCTTGCTTTCCTCTACTTCTTCTTTTCTCTGCTTCACCTTTTAAAATCCTTTCTTCTTTCATGCTTGTTTTGTGCTTTTTACTTTCTTTTCCACCAATTTCTAGAAATTCAAACCAAATCAAAGAATTAAAAGTAATCTATAATTTAAGCATAAAAGTATTCAATAATTAAGCATGATTAGTGAAAATTAAAGGTGAAAAATCATAGAAAAACATAACATGATGTGCATTTATCACCTGTCTTTAAGTTGATCATCATAATTCTCTTCGGGTGGTAAGCTCACTTCAAAATTCTCATACCAACACCCAAACATCCTCATAGAACCAATCAATTGAGAACTATACCAACCTTTGCACTTAGACCTTGATGCTTCAACCTTAATGAACCTTGATTTGCAATTCCAACCACTAATCATCTCTCTTCTACTCTTCAACCCACAAAACATCCTAAGTTGACCATCTGTTTCTACCAAACCTTATTCAAGCAGCATAACAAAACTAAGAGAGATGAATTTTATCCACTTGAATGATGTAATGGATGTGGTGACCTGGGGAGAGATGCTTCCAACGGTCTTCACAAGGCAATTTCCACTCCCTTCCGTCCTCTTTATAGGGCCTTCACCACTTGACAAGATTCTTCAAACTCTATCTCTTTCCAAGCTTACTCAAGTTTAAATGCTTCCTCACTAACTTCTTCTAGCTCTTCCCCATCACTTAAGTCATATCTTGGAGGTTGAGTAAAATCTACCTCAACATCAAATTCAAATTTAATGGGGGGAAAGCTTAATAAGATTATCAAGGGGGTTGGTAAGTGTGGAGTGATAAACTCCTATTTTATGATGTATTTTGTGGTCAATTGAGTGTTTTTATCAATTCTTCACCCACTTATAAATGTAAATTGCATGGTATTGCTATTCCTTCCTTATTTTATAATATATGTGAAAACATGTTTCCGATGCTTCAAACCCTAAAAATATTAAATTTATTTATGCTTTATTATCATTCGATGTCGTGATCTATGTGTTAAGTATTTTCAGGCTTCATAGGACAGGAATGGCTTAGAGGACAGAAAGGAAACATACAAAAATGGAAGGAAAGAACAAAAAATGGAGTTTTGAAGAAAAGGCAGTGACGCACACGCGTGGATGACACAGACGCGTGCCTAGCGCAAAATGGCAGCGACGCGTACGCGTGGACGACGCAGACGCGTGCCTTGAGCAGAACGCAAATGATGCGTACGCGTACGCGTGACAGACGCCACGTGCAGAAATTGCGGAAAACACTCCCAGCGATTTCTGGACCCCTTTTTAGCCCAAATCCAAGCCCAGAAACACAGAATATAAGGCAAAGAATGAGGGAATCAATAAGGAGAATTCATACAACATAATACAACATTCATAATTCATAATTGTAGGTTTTAGATGTAGTTTTAGAAAGAGAGATGCTCTCTCCTCTCTCTTAGTATTAGGATTAGGATTTAGGATTTCTATTATGATTAGGCTACTTCTCTTCAGTCACAGGTTCAATGTTCCTTTAATTTATTTTTTACTTTTATTTATTCTATTACTTTAATTGTTATTTATCTTTTCAATTTGGCTTATGAACTTCATGTTAGAGTTGATTTTTTTATTTAATATAATTTGAGGTATTTCAGATTTAAGATTTCTTTCTTTTATTTATGTTACTGCTACTTCCAATCTGAAGGCATTTTTATTTGAGTAGATTTTCTCCCTTTTTGCCTTGGTTAAGTAATTGGTAACACTTGAGTTATCAGACTCAGCAGTTGATTAAAAATTGGAAATTGCTGATTGATTTGGATCGCTCTAAAGCTAGTCTTTCCACAGAAGTTGACTAGGACTTGAGGATCAAATTGATTGGTCCACTTGACTTTTCTTTATTTAGTAAGGGTTAACTAAGTGGGAGCAATAACAATTCTCATCACACCTAATAAGGATAACTAGGATGGGATTTCCAGTTCTTATACCTTGCAAGAGATTTTTATAATTATTAATTTATTTTTCTTGCCATTTAAATTACTTGTTCCTTATTTCAAAAAACCCATAAATATACAATTTCGTAACCAATAATAAATCATACTGCCCTGCAATTCCTTGAGAGACGACCCGAGGTTTAAATACTTCGGTTATAAATTTATTTGGGTTTTGTTACTTGTGACAACCAAATTTTTGTACGAAAGGATTTTCTGTCGGTTTAGGAACTATACTTACAACGTGATTATATTTTTATAAAATTCTTTACTGGCAGGAATCCGATCGTCAAAATGGTGCCGTTGCCGGGGAATTGCAAACGTGTGCCTTATTATTGGTTATTGTAAATATTTTATTTTGCTTGTTTATTTGCTTTTATTTTTGTTTTTAATTTTTTTATTTAGTTACTATGAGTTCTCACCCCTATCGCTTTGAGTTTGGTTCAAATATTGTTGAAAGGAATGGAAGCTATAATAGGAACATGCATCAAGGTCAAACCAATCACAGATGGAAGGAGCCACGAGGATCTGATCAACCCTTTCGGCAACAGCACTTTCCAAAGTACCATGGACGACGACCGCTCTACAATGCATGTCAAGACAATAGTTACGGTCGACCTTCTT
Source organism: Arachis ipaensis (assembly GCF_059453495.1). NCBI lineage: Eukaryota > Viridiplantae > Streptophyta > Magnoliopsida > Fabales > Fabaceae > Arachis > Arachis ipaensis. The sequence goes on from NC_142435.1 coordinate 92,855,659, forward strand.
GTGACAACCAACACCCACCAAATTATTATGGTCAAGAGCCAATCCGAGGTGCGTACCAAGATGATAGATATGATGGACCCCCTTGTGGTTACCGACAAGCCCCACCATATGCCTATAAACCACCTCCCCAATATACCTTTGAACCACCAAACTCACAAGCCCCCTACCACCATTCACCTCCATATGACCCTAACTCTTATCCACCCCAATTCCAATCTAATTACTCACAAGAACCACCACTTCCACATGCACCATGTCCATATCCATCTAACCAAGAATCACGGGAGCATCTCAAGGAAACAGTGGAAAAATTTCATGTAACCCTTCACCAACTGGAGCAAGCGATCAATCGATTACCTTCCAGACGTTCGGACACTCAAGGAACACCCATGGCTTCATGTGGACAATCTAATGAAAAATGTAGCATGAAGAAGATACTAGAAACTCCGATGGACAGTAAGGAGCATGACTTTGTACTGGAACAAGTGGAGGAAGCCAAAATTATCGAAGAAGAAGAATTGGTAGAAGACTTAGGAGATGCTGAACCTCCATGGGAATCCTGAATTGTGGAGAATTCTATCATGAAATTTGCAATCGATGCTAAGGAGGATAGTGCACAACTCCCAAAGAAGGTATCTTATGAAGAACTGGACGGAACAACTCAAGAAGCGAGTTTCTTTGATAATGATAATCACGAGTCAAGTTCTCCTGGTAATGAACTTGCATCCGCAAGTGAATTCTTTGAGATTGAAGAATCTTCCCCAAGTGAATACGAAGATGATGCGGAGGTAGACTTTTCTCAACCTCCAAATTATAACTTGAGTGATGAGGAAGATTGAAAGATACTGAAGATTGATGGTTTAGAAGTTATAGTAAACTCTCGTTGCAAGTATAGTTACTAAACCAACCAATCAACCTTTCTTACAAATGTTTTGGTTGTCACAAGTAATAAACCCCTAAATAAATTGATAACCGAAGTATTCAAACCTCGGGTCGTCTTCTCAAGGAACTGTAGGGAAGTATGTTCTTATTATTGGTTATGAAGATTGTAAATTGGGGTTTTTTAAGATGAGGAACAAGTAACTTAAATTGCAATTGAAATAAATAAAAGACTGTAATTTAAATAAATAACTGTAAAATAAACTTTTGGTAAGGTATGAGAAATTAGAAGTCCTATCCTATCCTTATCAATGATGGTGAAGATTGAATCTTAATTCCACTCAATTAGTCTTTACTTAAAGTAAAGAAAGGTCAAGTGACTAATTAGTTTGATCTTCGAATCCTAGTTAATCCCTAAGGAAAGATTGGGATTATAGAAGTTCAGTTCAATTAGCAAAGATAACAATTATCAATCATGCTTGAGTTTGATAACTCCTGAGTTACTGATTTCTTAACCAAGACCAAAAGGAGAAAAGTAAATCTACTGGAATAAAAATGTCTTCAGATGGGAATAACAATAATGTAAATAAAAGAAAGTAATAATAAACTGAAATACCTCAAATAACATTAATTCAAAGAGTAATCTGTAACATAGAAGAATTCATAATTAAATTGAGAACATAATAAAAAGGAATATTGAACCTGATAAAAAGAGATAATCCTGAAAACGCATAAAATTCTAAATCTAAATCCTAATCCTAAAGAGAGAGGAGAGAATCTCCCTCGCAAAACGAAATCTAAATCATGGAAAACTAACTAATTGGAGACTCCCCTTGAATGGATGCATTCCCCCACTTCATAACCTCTGGTCTATGCCTTCTGGACTTGGATTTGGGCCAAAAAGGGCTTCAGAATTCGCTATGAGCGTTTTCTGCAATTTCTGGTGTGTGGCCTCTGTCACGCGTCCGCGTGGGTCTTGCGGTCGCGTCATTCGGAGTTTTCCTTGTCACGCGGTCGCGTCAGTCATGCGGCCGCATCATATGTGTTTCGCTCGAGGTGCGTGGTCGCGTCAGTCATGCGGCCGCGTCAATGCCCTTTTCGCGCTGGCATGCGGCTGCGTCGACCATGCGATCGCGTGGCTGCCAGTTTCTTCAAAAACTCTATTTTGTGATTTCCTTCCATTTTTGTATGTTTCCTTTCAATTCTTTAAGTCATTCCTGCCTTAGAAGATCTGAAACTACTCAACACACGAATCACGGCATCGAATGGAAATAAAGGGTAATCAAAATAATTATTTTTAAGCATAGGAAACATGTTTTTCGCATACATCACATAATAATGAAGGGAAAGTAAAACCATGCAATTAATATGAATATGTGGGTGAAGGATTGAATAAATCACTCAGATTAAGCACAAAATATATAATAAAATATGGGTTTATCAACCTCCCCACACTTAAACAGTAGCATGTCCTCATGCTAAATCCAAGATAAAGAGTAAGTTAAGGTTAAAGTGGTGGATTCTCATACAATGCTATCTACTCTAAATGCAACTACCTACATGAATCACGCAATTCTTAATTTTTATTCACTTGTATATAAAGCTTACATGTAGTTGAATTAATTCACATTCTCAAGGAGTCATATATATATATATATATATATATATATATAGCCAAACCTTAGATAATGATAAAGCACTTTTACAATTGAGATGGGAGAGAAAAGCATTTTATAAACTTGCAAGACAATTAATAATTCAAGTAGAGATATATGTTAATGAGCTAGTGAACCCTCACTGGATTTTGTGTTTACTCTCTAGTCACTCAGTGTTTATTGGTTTAATCACTCTATTCTTCTTTTTATCCTTCCTTTCTATAACTTTGTTCTTCATCTAACCAATCAACAATTATAGAATATAGGCATACAAAAGTCATGAGGTCTTTAATTAAGGTTGTAATGGGGCCAAGGTAAAGGTAAAGGTAAAGGTATATGTATAAGGCTAAGTGAGCTAATTAAGCGAATCCTTGATTAGTCTAAGATCTCACCTAACATACATACTTTGTAAAGCAAAACTTCTTTACCTATGTTCCCACTTTTTTCCCACTTTTGATGTTACATGCTCATACTTTAACTTTTGTCCCATGTACATTTATTTTGTATTTGGGGAATCCTTTTGTATCCCCTTTATTCCAATACTGAAAAATAACATTTTTTTTTGTTGCACATGGTAATTCAATTATTTGATTTTACATGAGCATGCTTCCCAAAATTTTTATTTGAATAATTTTATTCTTTTCAACTTTTCTACCTTTTGTTTTTATCATCCATGTTCCCAATAGGTTTCCCACACTTAAACAATTACACACTTTCTATCTTAAGCTAACCAAGGATCCAACTTGGGATTTTTATTTTGTTTTTTTGCTTAAGGCTAGTATTGTGGCTTATAGAATAAGAGGGGATTTAAAGGCTCAAGGGGGCTAACAAGAGTGATGTAAAGGGTAGGCTAATTTGGGATAAGTGAGCTAAAATTAAACAATGGCCTCAATCACTCTCTTTGTATGTATTTCTATTCTATAATCGAACATATAGATTTAAACAAAGTAAAGAACATCAGAATAAAAAAAAAGAAGGGCGGAACACACAGGAATAAAAATTATGGTTTGAATGTAACCATACAATTAAGCTCAAAACTCACAGGCTCTGTGTTCTCTAACTCAGAAATCATATATCAATTATGTATGTCATGCAAGTAAAATTAAAATTTCCCATTATTCTCAATGTAAAATTTATTTTGAATGGCTTTAAAGTTTGTGTTTCTCCTTGATGAAATGTTGTTAACTAACTAACATATAATGCTATATATACAAGGTGTGGGTTGTTTCTATTATGTTCAAGTCTCTAGTTTACTTCCTTTTCATATTTTCAAATTAAACTATGCTATCTTATGCTAAAAAGGGTAAACTATACTAATTAATCCACAATTTCTATAACTAATAAGTTAGAATTGCTACTAAACTAAATGGCTAAAATATGAACTGAAAATGCGAAATGCAGAAAATAGAGTATAAATACATGAAAATAGCAATGTATAAGTACTGGGAGAATAAAAATAAAAATAAAGAGAAAAATACAGACAAATAGCAAAATAAAATGAAAGAGTCTGTAGTGGTCACCAAAAGAATACGCCAGAGATGGCGACCTCCCCACACTTAAAATGAAGCATCATCCCTGATGCTCACTCAAGCAGGGTGTGAAGGGGTGTCATCACTGGAAGGGTGGGTAGCTGGAGTCTCTGTGGTGGTGGTCTGAAGATCTGCCTGCTGCAGAGGAGGTGCTGACTGGATAGGGATCTCTGGGTCTACAGCCTGAATCTGAGGCAGAGGCTCCTGATGTGATGCGGCCTGCTCTGTGCCTGCCTGCGCAGCCTCGCTCTGTGGATGGGTCTCTGCCTCGTGATCATTCGCCTCCTCCTCAGATGCCTTGGATGGTGTGTCAGGCTCGGAGTGGATGTCGCCAGATCGTATCATCAGCTTCAGGTGCTCATAGCGTCACTTGTTGCGACGCTCCATCTGGTCAAGCCGTCGAAATAGGCGGTACACTAGATGATAGATGGGCTCCGAGGCAGGTGGAGGTGCAGTGGTGGTAGCAGGGGTAGCTGTGGAAGAAGAGGGTCCGGCAGATGGTGTGGCTATCGCAGCAGTAGCAATAATGAATGGAGGTCTGTAGCCTAAAGCCAGAAAGTTCCTGCTGTAAGGGATAATCTTCTTGCATTCTGTAGCAGGTGGCTTCTCATCAGCATCCTCCCAAGGCACGTCAGCTCGACGGCCTAGCTGTGTAATTAGATAAGGAAAGGGAAGAGTGCCTCGGACGTGGACCCTAGCCATATAGTACCGGATAAAGCGTTACAGGTACAGGTCCTTACCCTCTATCACACACCATAGGAGGGTGATCATAGCGGCAAGGATCTCTGTCTCATGGGTACTCGACATGACAAAATTGCTCAGGATCTGGTGCCATAGCCGAGCCTCATCATTTAAGTAAATCCGCTTGATTCCCTTTGGCATGGTGGTGTTCTGAACCATGATCCATGGAACGGTCGGGTCAAGGGCTATCCTGGCCTTGACTGCATCCGCAAGTGAATTCTTTGAGATTGAAGAATCTTCTCCAAGTGAATACGAAGATGATGCAGAGGTAGACTTTTCTCAACCTCCAAATTATAACTTGATTGATGAGGAAGATTGAAAGATACTGAAGATTGATGGTTTAGAAGTTATAGTAAACTCTCGTTGCAAGTATAGTTACTAAACCAAGCAATCAACCTTTCTTACAAACGTTTTGGTTGTCACAAGTAACAAACCCCTAAATAAATTGATAACCGAAGTATTCAAACCTCGGGTCGTCTTCTCAAGGAACTGCAGGGAAGTATGTTCTTATTATTGGTTGTGAAGATTGTAAATTGGGGTTTTTTAAGATGAGGAACAAGTAACTTAAATTGCAATTGAAATAAATAAAAGACTGTAATTTAAATAAATAACTGTAAAATAAACTTTTGGCAAGGTATGAGAAATTAGAAGTCCTATCCTAGTTATCCTTATCAACGATGATGAAGATTGAATCTTAATTCCACTCAATTAGTCTTTACTTAAATTAAAGAAAGGTCAAGTGACTAATTAGTTTGATCTTCGAATCCTAGTTAATCCCTAAGGAAAGATTGGGATTATAGAAGTTCAGTTCAATTAGCAAAGATAACAATTATAAATCATGCTTGAGTTTGATAACTCCTGAGTTACTGATTTTTTAACCAAGACCAAAAGGAGAAAATTAAATCTACTGGAATAAAAATGTCTTCAGATAGGTATAACAATAATGTAAATAAAAGAAAGCAATAATAAACTAAAATACCTCAAATAACATTAATTCAAAGAGTAATCTGTAACATAGAAGAATTCATAATTAAATTGAGAACATAATAAAAAGGAATATTGAACCTGATAAAAAGAGATAATCTTGAAAGCACATAAAATTCTAAATCTAAATCCTAATCCTAAAGAGAGAGGAGAGAATCTCCCTCTCAAAACTAAATCTAAATCATGGAAAACTAACTAATTGGAGACTACCCTTGAATGGATACATTCCCCCACTTCATAACCTCTGGTCTATGCCTTCTGGACTTGGATTTGGACCAAAAAGGGCTTCAGAATTCGCTATGAGCGTTTTCTGCAATTTCTGGTGCGTGGCCTCTGTCTCGCATTCGCGTGGGTCATGCGGTCGCGTCATTCGGAGTTTTCCTTGTCACGCAGTCGTGTCAGTCATGCGGCCGCGTCATATGTGTTTCACTCGAGGCGCGCGGTCGCGTCAGTCATGCGGCCACGTCAATGCCCTTTTCGCGCTGGCATGCGGCCGCATCGCCCATGCGATCGCGTGGCTGCCAGTTTCTTCAAAAACTCTATTTTGTGCTTTCCTTCCATTTTTCTATGTTTTCTTTCCATCCTTTAAGCCATTCCTGCCTTAGAAGATCTGAAACTACTCAATACACGAATCACGGCATCGAATGGAAATAAAGGATAATCAAAATAATTATTTTTAAGCATAGGAAATATGTTTTTCACATACATGACATAATAAGGAAGGGAAAGTAAAACGATGCAATTAATATGAATAAGTGGGTGAAGGATTGAATAAATCACTCAGATTAAGCACAAAATATATCATAAAATATGGATTTATCAAGGATATCGAAGACTTTGATCAAGACGTGGTTGCAGTTGAGGAAGTTTGCAAAGAAGTGAAGGAATTCACAGAAGAATACAAGGGAGTAGAGCTTGCAAAACCACTAGAAACACCTATTCCAAGGCCATTACCACCCAATACTAATTTCAAGTGGGTAAAATCCTTAGCCCTTATCTTTACTTTTCCACTTGAATATGGTTTGCTTGAAATAGATGGCCAGCTTAGAGCTCTTTCCGGCTTTAAGAGTAAAAGAGAAATGGTTCATACTTAGAGCTGGTATGTAAGATTCAATGAGGTTCCATGCCTCAATTTGAAGTGCAAGGATTGGTCTCGAGTTCGATTGTATGGGTCTCAGAAGATGTTTGGTCATCTTAGTGAGAATACAAATTCCATACCGCCCAGCTGGACAAATGTAAATCGAAACAAAGGCGGATACAAAAATAAGGTTTGGGATCCTGGAATCTATTCTGACATTCAACACCCCGGGAGCCTAAAAACCTGCTTTGATTTGCTCGAAGGCTTTACATACCTAGTCTGGGACCCTAGAGGCTATTGGAATTCCAAACATTGGTGGAGATTTCTGGATGGATTCAAACACAAGCCACCATAACAAGAAGCTCACCAGAACGTCCAACTTAAGGACATTAACTAAAAGTGCTAGGTGGGAGACAACCCACCATGGTATGATCGTTCCTTTCTCAATTTAAATTTTATTTCATTGTTTGTTTTATTGAACCTGAAATTATTCATGACATCCATATCAGCATTGCATTTTGCATACTGCATAAAAAAGGACCCCACACGTGCGCATGGGCCACGCGTGGGCGTCGATTTGAAATCGACGTAACAATCCAACGCCCAGAAAGTTGGGCTGGAATCGTACGGCTGTAATGCGTGAGGCACAAATTGGGCCACGCGAACGCGTCAACAATGCGATTGCGTCACTTTTACTTCACACACACCACGTGAAAGCTTGGGCGACGCGTGTGCGTCGCGTGAATATTCTTGCCCACTAAATGGAAACAGAGTTACGCCAAAACGACACTAGAATTGTGCGTTTAGCACAATTCTGAGCGACGCGTACGCGTGCTCCACGCGTACGCGTCACTTTCATTATCCCTCACTCATGCGATCGCGTCATTGACGCGTTCGCATCATCTCCTTTCCGCCTCAATCACGCGATCACGTGCTCCACGTGTCTGCGTGGATTTGAATCCACTTACCCCCTTCGACGCGGAACCCTACCTCTTTCGCGTCCCAAAACCCCCCTTCCCCTCTGCACTCTCCCTCTTCCCATCTGCCACCACCAACTACCCACCACCGCCACCAACCCACCCAGCACCGCCGCGCCACGCCCCTGCCACCGAGCCGCCCTCGCCAAAACCCCTCCCTTCCCTTTCTTCTCTCCTCTTCCTTCCCTCTCCCCCTCAACCCTCCCATGCCTCCCAGCCCCACTACCAAACCGAACCACCACCATGCCGCCCCGCCCCTAACCCTCCCCTCCTCGCCCCTACTTCTCCTTCCCTCCCCCATAACCCCCTTTCATCCTCAACCACCAAACCGCCACCTTGCCTCCACCGAACTGCCGCCGTGACCGCCCCCAGCGCCGCCGTGTCACCGCCACCACTACCACACCACCACCATCTCTCTAAGCCCAATTTCTGTTCCTCTGTCTACCAGGTTACGCCGAACAACGATTCTTCTTTTAGTTAGTTAATTGCATTTTTTTTTAAAATTAGGATAGTTAGAGATGCATGATCCTAGTGGATTTTAGGTGGTTAGGTAGCTAGGATGTGGTTAGTGGATTTAGGCCTGATAATTGCACCGTTCTTGTTACTTGTTTTATCTGTTTCGTAATTTTGAATTTGTTGTGATGATAATGTTGTTCATATACTATTCTTTAATGCAGATTGAGTCTGTTCATTCTGAAATCATAATTACTATTTGTTACTCTTTTCTGCACTATCTTATCATCATATGAACTGTTTCTACTGCTGTTTATTATCTGGGAATGTCCAATTTTTAGCTGAAATGCTGCCCAATTTTTTTCAGCAAATTGTTTCACTCAACTACCATTCATGAATTAGTTTTGGAAATTTCAAATTTTGCACTAAATGGTTTTAACCAAGGCAATTCATGAATGCACAGGCTAGCTTTCTTATTCTTTCTTATTCCCTTATTCATTAAATAACATTATTGATAATTCTACTTTAATTTTGTAATTCTTTTCTATGATTAATCACCAATAATCTGCAATATTTACTTGAATTCGAGTTACTTGTTATTCAAGTTTGTGCAATTTTAGTTAATTGGGAACCAAAACACCATGCCACTTACTTTAACTTCATCTTTAACTCTTAACTACTTTTAACTTTCTAACTTTTTAGCTTTCAACTAATCACTTTAAAACCACTTTAAGGCATGATTACTGTTGTTCCTAATTAACAAAGAATTCCGTATTTCATAGATTTTGGATTGTAATTTTTATTCTCTAACTTTTCACTTGAATACAGTCTAATATTTTACATTCATTCAACTCACTCCATGCTTATATTGCTCTTCAATTCATCTTTTGCCTATATGCTTTTATTGTTAAAATCATATTTGCTTACCTGTTTTCCTGCTTTAGTTCTTAAACTGTATCCTGGAATTTCTACTTTTCAGGATGTCTGACCCTAAAAGCAAAGGAAAGGGCAAAGCAACCACTAGCAAAAGGAAAAGAGGCGAATCCTCTACCTCTATATTGGATATCCTCCATGACAATTCCTGGCGGAAAAAGAACTTTACCCCGCAAGAAAAGGCTGATCAGTTGGTGCCTGCCACTGACTCAGTAAAGTTTGCCAACAGATACTGTGAGCTGAAATATCCGGTCTTTGCAACTTCCAGGAACCTATACTTGGAAAAGATCCTGAAAATTCCAGAAGAACTCAAATAATACACCTCAGAACAAATTAAACAGAGAGGCTGGTTCTTCTTGGAGAGGAACTTGACTGAAGTCAACTCATCCTGGGTTAGGGAATTCTACTGCAACTACTTCAAAACGTCCCTGGATGCAGTGCAACTCAGAGGCAAGCAGATTCTGGTTACTGAGGAAGCAATAGAAGAGATCCTCCAGCTCCTACCTAAATCAGATAAACTAGAAGGTTATTAGCAGGCTGAAGAGGATATGAGATTCATGAGATTTGATTGGACGCGGTGAAGCAGAGAATAGCTCTTGATCCTACTGTCCCATGGGTCATGAGCAAGTCCATAGTGGCCCCAAAGGGAATTAAGCTTATCTATCTGAATGATGAGGCTCGGCTTTGGCAGCAGATTCTGATTAACTACATGATGCCGAGCACTCATGAGACAGAGGTGCCAGCTGCCATGATTATCCTTATTTGGTGTGTGATGGAGGGCAAGGACCTATATCTTCCCCGCTTTATCCGGTATTACATGGCCAGGGTCCATGTTAGAGGCACTCTCCTCTTTCCCTAATTGATTACTCAGCTGGGCCGCCGAGCTGAGGTACCCTGGGAGATTGCTGCAGACTGCAAGAAGATTATCCCTCACAGCAGGAAGTTCCAGGCCTTGGGTTACCGACCTCTTTTTCTCACTGACTCTTCTGAGGCAGCCACATCTTCTGCTGCTCCTTCAGCACCTACTGCCCCAGCCACCACTACTGCACCCTCACCTACTTCAGAGCCCATCTATCACCTCGTGCATCGCCTATTTGACCGGTTGGACCAGATGGAGCACCGCAACCAGCGGCGATATGAGAGATCTGAGCGTCATAGCAAGCGACGCTGTGAGCATTTAAAGTTGATGATCCGATCTGGCTACCATGACATCCTCTCCGAGCCTGACACCCCTTCTGAGCCATCTAAGGAGGAGGTGGATGATCATGAGGAGGAGGCACATGCAGAGGCTGAGCAGGCAGGACCTGAGCAGGCTGCCCCACGTCATGAGGAGCCCCATCAGATACAGCCAGCAGATCCAGAGGTCCCTCTACAGACAGAGCCTTCGCTTCAGTAAGCAGATCCTCCGACACTCATAGTGACTGCAGACCCTCAGACCACCACAGAGACACCTACTGCCCATCCTTCCAGAGATGACACTCTTCACACCCGGCTTGATTGAGCATCGAGGACGATGCTATTATTTAAGTGTGGGGAGGTCACAATCTCTGGTGAACTTTATTTTTGGTGAACCACTTTCAGACCCTCTTTTATCCTATTTTGTTTATTTTCTGTATTTTTATTTTATTTTATTTATCTTTTATTTATCTTTCAGCACTTGCACATTTTCCTTTTTTTTTTTGTTTACTTTATTTTACACTTTGGTTTACATATATATCTTAGGTATTTAGTTTAGTTTGCACCTTTAGCTTATTAAGTTGTGATATAGAAAATATGGATTAATTAGCTTAGTTTACCCTTTTAGCATACGATAATTTGGTTTAATTGAAAATAAAAGAGTAAACTATAAACTTTAGTTTAACAGAATCACAACAATCCACACACTGTATATATATAGAAATAAATGTTGGTTAATTTGACAACATTTTTTCAAGAAAAATACCTATTTTTATAAAAGCCATTCTAAGATTCACATTAAGTTGAACGGAAACTCTTGATTTCTACTTGCATGACATACATAACTGATATATGGTTTTTTGAGCCAAAGAACACACAATCCGTGAGTTTTTGAGCTTAACTGCATGGTTACATTTAACCATAAATTTCATTCCTGTGTGTTTTGCACTTCTTTTTTATGCTTGCAATCTTTACTTTGTTTCAATCTATATGTCCAATATAGAATGTAGATACATACCTACATGTGACTGAGGCCATTATTTGTTGTTTACTCACTTATCCCAAATAAACCTACCCTTTTATGTCACCCTTGATAGCCCCCTTGAGCCTTTTAATCCCCTTTTGTTCTATAACCACATCACTAGCCTTAAGCAGAAAAACAAATTAAAAATTCCAAGATGAATCCTTAGTTAGCTTAAGATAGAGATTGTGCATCAACTAAGTGTGGGGAAATTTATGGGAACATGGGATGATAGGAAAAAGGTATTAAATTAAAAAATTAATCAGAAATTTTGGGAGCATGCTCATGTGAAACCAAAATAATTAAAAATACCATGTACATTGAAAATGTTGTGTTTATGTTTCAAAAAAAAACCCTTTTTAATTAAATAAATAAACAAGGGGACAAAAATTACCCTAGTAATGAGTTTAGTAAAGAAATAAATGCACATGGAGGTAAAATCAAAATAAACGTGGTACATGAGTATGTGACACGAAAGTTAAGAAAGAGTATGTATATGTTAGGTGAGATCTTAGACTAATCAAGGATTCAATTTACAGCTCACTTAGCCTTATATATATACCTTACCTTTACCTTAGCCCTATTACAACCTTAAAAAGACCTCATGATGTTTGTATGTATGCATTAGATATTTGTTGATTGGTTAGATGAAAAATAAAGTTTTAGAAAGCATGACTAAAGAAGAATAGAGTGATTAACCCCAAACACTGAGTGACTAGAGAGTAAACACAAATCCAGTGAGGGTTCAATAGCTCATTTCCATATATCCTTGTTTAATTGTTAATTGTCTTGCAAGTTTGTGAATTCCTTTAACTCAACTCAATTGTGAAAGTGCTTTAACATGATTTAGGCTTGGCTATGCATATATGATTTCTTGAAAATATGAATCAAATTAAGCACATGTAAGCACTATATATATAGGTGGATAATAATTAGAATTGCATGATTCATGTAGGTAGCATGCATTTAGAATAGATTGCATGGCATAAGATTCCACCCTTCTACCTTTATTCTTTTCTCTTGGATTTAGCTTGAGGACATGCTATTGTTTAAGTGTGTGGAGGTTGATAAACCCCTATTTTATGATGTATTTTGTGGTCAATTGAGTGTTTTTATCAATTCTTCACCACTTATTCATGTAAATTGCATGGTTTTTGATGAGACACAGAAGTTGGTGAATTAAAAATTATTAAAATAGTCACGTTGCAAGTATAGTTCTTAACTCACCGAAAATCTGTCTATCAATTTAGAAATATGTCACAGAGAGTTTAAATTAAAAATTACTGAGAGTTGGAGTCCTAGGTCGTCTCCCAACGAGTTGCAGAAAAGTGTGCTATTTTATTAATCAGATGTTCCAAAAGGTTGAGTTAAGTAGATGGAAAATTAAATTGAGAAAATTTAAATAATATGAATAAAAGCCTTGACTGGGAGTTGATTAGTTGGAATCTCTATTATTGATGGAATGATTTCAAGATTAATTTATAATTAATAGTTGTTTTGTTTAGTTATCCTTTACTAGGTAAAGGAAAGTCAAACAAGTTGGAATGCTAGATCTATTCACGAGTTGCAACCCACTTAGTTCAAAGGGATTGGTGTTAGTGACTGGATAGCAATCCAACAGTTAACCCAATTACAAATTCTCTTTCAATCCTTCCAACTCAAGAGTTCCTTTCAATCAACTCCCCATCAAGTGAAGAAACTACTCGCTCATTTTAAATAATAAATCCATAACATATGAAAGAGAATTAAAAGAAGACATGATTATTGGAATGGAAAATAAATTAAAATGGAAGAAATAATCCTTGTATTAAATAATCATGAAAGTATTCAAATGACAAAATTGAACAAAGCAAAGAACATGGAAGAATAAAACCAAGTTAAGAGAACGAACTAGAATGACGAAGTCATGATGAGGAAATAACTCTTCTCAATATTCCAATTCTAAGACCAATTAAAAATAAAATTCTAAAACCCAGAGAGAAAAACCTAAAGGAGTAAAACTAGATTTAAAACTGAAAACTGTGTAGAATGAATGTTGTGCTTTGTTTTTTCATATTCTCTGGCTCTAGTCTGCTATTCCGGGCCGAAAACTGGGTCGAAATAAGGTCCAAAATCGCCCCCAGCGAATTCTGCAGATTATGCAGATCGCACATGTCACGCGATCGCGTCATCCATGCGGACGCGTCATTCGTGCTTTTCCTTGCCACGCGTTTGCGTCGTCCACGCTACTGCGTCGCTTGAGCTTTTCCAATCCGCGCGGCCGCGTCACTGCGATTTGCTTTCCTTCGCGCGGTCGCGTGAGCCATGCAACCACGTCACTTCTCGCTGGTTATCTCCTCAAATTCTTGTGTTCCTTCCATTTTTGCTAGCTTCCTTTCCAATCTCCAACTCATTCATGCCGTATAAAGTCTGAAACACTCAACACACAGATCACGGCATCGAATGGAATAAAGGAGAATTAAAAATACATAATTAAAGTCTCTAGGAAGCAGTTTTCAAACATGTTATAAGTTCAGGAAGGAATTATAATTTCATGCTAATTTAATGAATAAGTGGGTAAGGATTATGATAAAACCACACAATTAAACACAATATAAACCATAAAATAGTGGTTTATTGGTGCACGGAATTGTGATCTCTGGTAATGGCTCCAAAAACTTGGTGCTCTAATCTCAATTCATAATTTGTCACAACTTCGATACAACTAACCAGCAAGTGCACTGGGTCGTCCAAGTAATAAACCTTACGTGAGTAAGGGTCGATCCCACGGAGATTATTGGTATGAAGCAAGCTATGGTCACCTTGTAAATCTCAGTCAGGCGGATAATAATTGATTATGGAGTTTTCGAAAATAATACTAATTAAACAGAAAATAGGGATAGAAACACTTATGTAATTCATTGGTGAGAATTTCAGATAAGCGTGTAGAGATGCTTTCGTTCCTCTAAATCTCTGCTTTCCCGCTGTCTTCATCCAATCAGTCTTACTCCTTTCCATGGCTGGCTTTATGCAAGGACATCACCGTTGTCAATGGTTACAAATGGTCCAAATGCTCTGTCACAGCACGGCTAATCATCTGAGGTTCCCGATCATGCTGGAATAGGATTCACCCTCCTTTTGCGTCTGCCACTACGCCCAGCAATCGCGAGTTTGAAACTCGTCACAGTCATTCAATCCCAGAATCCTACTCGGAATACCACAGACAAGGTTTAGACTTTTCGGATTCTCATGAATGCCGCCATCAATCTAGCTTACACCACGAAGATTCTGATTAAAAGATCTAAGAGATACTCATTCAATCTAAGGTAGAACGGAAGTGGTTGTCAGGGACGCGTTCATAGGGAATGATGATGATTGTTACGTTCATCACATTCAGGTTGAAGTGCAAATGAATATCTTAGAAGCGGAATAAGTTGAATTGAATAGAAAAACAGTAGTACTTTGCATTAATCTTTGAGGAACAGCAGAGCTCCACACCTTAATCTATGGAGTGTAGAAACTCTACCGTTGAAAATACATAAGTGAAAGGTCCAGGCATGGCCGAATGGCCAGCCCCCATGAACTCCACTTTGCAACTTGTTTCTGGCACTGGACGCCAGAATTGGGCAGAGAGCTGGCGTTGAACGCCAGTTTGCATCATCTAAAATTGGGCAAAGTATGGACTATTATATATTTTTGGAAAGCCTTGGATGTCTACTTTCTAACGCAATTGAAAGCGCGCCATTTGGAGTTCTGTAGCTCCAGAAAATCCATTTTGAGTGCAGAGAGGTCAGAATCCAACAGCATCAGCAGTCCTTCTTCAACCTTTGAATCTGATTTTTGCTCAAGTCCCTCAATTTCAGCCAGAAAATACCTGAAATCACAGAAAAACACACAAACTCATAGTAAAGTCCAGAAATGTGAATTTAACATAAAAACTAATGAAAACATCCCTAAAAGTAACTAGATTCTACTAAAAACATACTAAAAACAATGCCAAAAAGCGTATAAATTATCCGCTCATCATTTATCAACCTCCCCACACTTAAATATTAGCATGTCCTCATGCTTAATTGAAGGAGATAAGGAAATAAGTATGAACATGTAGAAACTCTTGAAATGCAATGCAAGCCTATATATATATATATATATATATATATATATATAAATAAATGCAACTATATGATTCTTGCCCACTTGATCAAAAGTAAATAAGCTCTTCAAAGCAATTACAAATCAAATTCCACTAATTCTATCATTATATAATAAAACAGATAAAAGTGCAAGAAGATAGCTCATGAAAGCAGGGAACATGAAAATTCAAGCATTGAACCCTCACTGATAATGTATGTACGCTCTAATCTCTAGTGTATAGGGTAATCACTCTATCCTTCTCTAATCATGCTTTCTAACTTTTGTTCTTCTCCTAACCAATCAACAACAGTTAATATACCAATGCAAACATCATGAGGTCTTATCAAGGTTGTAATGGGGCTAAGGTACAGGTAGGGGTATACATTTGGTCAAGTGAGCTAATAAATTGAATCTTTAATTAACCCAAGCTCTAACCCAACTTGTATATATTTTTTTAATGTAATCTTAAAGTTCATACCTAGCTACCCAGAATTCCCTTTTTCAATCCATACTCGTGTATCAACTTTGTATTTGATTCTATCATATGTGCATTGATCTTTGAGTTCTGAATTTAACATTGGGGTAATTTTGTCCCCTTATTTATTTATTTATTTATTTTATATTGAAAGAAATATAGCTTATCAATGCACATAGATTTTTAATTCTTATAGTTTCACATGAGTAGGTATCCAAATTCCCATTAAATTCTCATGACACATTCCCTTAACAACTTTTGTTCCCACGATTTCCCATACTTAACTAGCACACACAATTCTATCTTAAGCTAACCAAAGATTCAGTTTGGGATATACAATTGTTTTTCAGCTTAAGGTTAGTAATGTGGTAAAATATAGAACAAATGGGATTTAAAGGCTCAAAGTGGTTAACAAAGGTAATTGAAAAGGGTAGGCTTAATTTGGATAAGTGAGTTTAAACAAATAATGGCCTCAATCATGTGCAAGCATGCAAATATAATAAATATTGGACATATAAGATAAAACAAAATATAGATTACAATCATAGAGAAGTAAACACATAAGAATGAAATAATTATGGTTAAATAATGTAACCATACATAAAGGCTCAAATCTTTCACAGGTTGTGTGTTCTTTAGCTCAAATGTCATGTTCCAAATACAACTCAAGCAAATTTATCATAAAAATTTTGAAAAATTAGTGAAATTTTGTTCTAAAGATAGAGTTTTAAAAGAAACTTATTGTCTTTTCAATCAAGTAGAACATGCATGCAACTATCCTAACCTATGCAATTTATTCTATTCTATAGAAGAAAGAAAATCTAATTAAAATATCCTAATTATTGGTGCTAGGGAAGAGAAATTACCTCCGGAAGTCAGGTACTGACCGACCTCCCCACACTTAAGGCTTTGCACCGTCCTCGGTGCCGTCTGTCAGGAACAGGGGTGGGATGGTAGCAGTATCTCCACAATCGGGACCATCATGGCTCCCTGTGCTAGTAAAAGAAGTGGATTCTGGGGTGTCTGAGTCTTTGCAATCTCCTCTAAGTAGCTCCCAGAGGTGTTTGAATCTTCGGTTGTTACGGCGCTCTCTCAACTTAGCTTTGTGTTCTTGCCGATCCAACCTCTTGATTATCTGCTGGAGCAATTCATCAGTTGTAGGTGCTTGTAGTCTTGAAGAAGGATTATCTTCAACTATAGTAGTAGGAAGGCTTGTAGTGGCTGCTGGGAGTCTGAGGTATTTTCCGTTAGGGACATACTGATCATCCCGTGGAAGCACGGCTTTGGTGTCCCCAGCTCTGTAGGAGACTCCAGCGGCTGAGACAAGATTTGAGACCAAGGCGGGAAAAGGTAAATTGCCCGCAATTTGTACGTGTCCCATAGCATTCCGGATATGTCGTGAGAGATTCAGAGGTTGGTCTGTAAGGATGCACCATAGTAGAACAGCCATGTCCGCAGTGAAGGAGGATTCATGAGTGCTCGAAAAGACGTAATGGGACATGATCTGTGACCATACGCGAGCCTCCAAGGTAAGTGCTGAAGCCAAGATTCCTTTAGGGCGGGTACGGTGGTATCCGTAGATCCAACGGCTGCCAGTAATGCGATAACTTCGAGAACAGAGTCCCAGTCAAATTGGTACCTCTGGCGCTTAAGTGTGGCTTCTTGGAAGGCATCCATTCCTTCTGGAATAGGGGGAAGACTCAAAGCTTGCTGAATGGCCATTTCTGTAATGGGGACTTGCTTCTGCCAGACATAAACAGACTGTAGGGTTGGCATGTAGAAGTTAGAGTAGAACTCAACTACCCAGGAAAGATTGACCTGCCTTGGCTGTCTCCGTAGGAAACCCCATTGTCTTCATTCAATTTGCGGCTCAAAAAGGTAGCAATATTGG
The DNA here is from genome assembly GCF_059453495.1 of Arachis ipaensis. Classification (NCBI taxonomy): domain Eukaryota; kingdom Viridiplantae; phylum Streptophyta; class Magnoliopsida; order Fabales; family Fabaceae; genus Arachis; species Arachis ipaensis. The sequence continues at coordinate 92,873,564 of NC_142435.1, forward strand.
ACGGGAGGATAAGAAGGTATTCATTGTTATAGTTCCTTTCTGCCAGGATAGAGAACATCTGCTCACAGTAGCGATTGGGAAATCGCGCAGTTTCCTTTGCTGGAAAGGCTTTCTCTTTGTCATCAACCTTTATTATCCTCTTAACTCTTTTTGTTGAGGGCTTAACTGCGGTTGAAGACAGCTCTGCCACTGATGCTCTTTTAGTGCCTCTTCTTGTTGGGGGTTTAGGAGTTGCTTTCTCCTTTCCTTTCTTGGTGGCCATCCTGAAAAGAGAGGAGAAAGTAAATTAAATTCAAATAGATATATAGCAAGGAAGAGAACGGAAGAGCGATGATGGATGCACATTAGGATGTAGTTGACATTAACACATGCTCTCGAGTACATGTGAAAACCCAACAATGAAAAATAGTCAGTGCATCGAAAGATAAGTGGATGCAAGGTGTTTATTGGCATGCCGGAAAAAGGCATGAGTAGCATAGACCAAGCATCAGTTGTAACAAGCCAAAATGTTTGTATTGACGATTAAATTCAATGAAAACAATAGTAAAGAGAATTTGTGAAAAGCAAGCATTGAATAGTAGAGTAAAGTAATGTAGAAAAATGCATAATACTATATGGGCTTTTTCACAAACACATGGCATGCATGGTAAATAAGATATAGAAAGTATGAAGGTGAACATGTAAGCAATCCCTTAAAAATAATAATTGTCAAACAAATTGCAACAATCCACAAGCACATAATGAGGAATAATGACTCAAATAAATTTCTAACACCATGTAAAAAGGAAAAGAAAAAGAGGATACTTCTGCAACGGCTTTTGAACGGCCTTGCTTTTGCCTGTGGTTCCTAGTAGATTCAGCTAAATCACTGATCAATTGCCAAGCCTCATCAGTGGTCTTGTACTTCTTCATAGACCCATTGCTAGCACTTTCCAATGTGGTCTTATCTTGGGGCCTCATGTCCTGTGTGATATAGCTAAGTAACACTATCTTGTCAATCATGTGGTGGGGGAATACTTCCAGAAGATTATTGAAGCGCTCCCAGTATTCAAAGAGAGTCTCATTGTTATCCTGAACAATTGTGGAAATATCCTTCCTCAGTTTATCAGTAACTTCAGATGGAAAGAATTTCTCCAAAAACTCCTTTCTGAGTGTATCCCAGTTGGATACATTTGCTAGAGGTTGAGTGTAGTACCACTCTCTTGCTTTTCCCTCGAGAGAAAATGGGAAAGCTTTCAGCAAAATTGAAGTTTCATCAGTACCATCACGCCTGACAGTAGAACAGGCTGCCTGGAAATCTCTCAAGTGCTTGATAGGCTCTTGAGCAGGTAGGCCATGAAACTTGGGCATCAAATTTAGCAGTGCGGTCTTTATTTCAAAATCTGTAGCTACCGCTGGATGATGCGCTTGAAACGGTTGCATTGTAAAATCAGGGGCTCCTTCCTCCTGGATGGTAACTCTCCTAGCTGCCATGTCTTCTGCACGTAAAACAACCGAATCAGTAGAACGGGGGTTGGTTTCTTTCTCAAGTTCACTTTTAGATCCGCCCTCAGAGCGGACTAGCCGACGCTGATCTCGCCTTATTCGTGAAATAGTCCTTTCAATTTCAGGATCGAATATTAGCAAGCGCGGATCAGGAAGTGAACGCGTCATTTGACGAAAGAAACATGCAGCTCATAGTAGCAAAATAAAATAAAATGCAAATAAATAAATTCTAATTAATAACTTTAGCACTCTATTGCAACTATCCGGCAACAGAGCCAAAAATTGATGAGACATAGAAGTTGGTGAATTAAAAATTATTAAAATAGTTACGTTGCAAGTATAGTTCTTAACTCACCGAAAATCTGCCTATCAATTTAGAAATATGTCACAAAGAGTTTAAATTAAAAATTACTGGGAGTTGGAGTCCCAGGTCGTCTCCCAACGAGTTGCAGAAAAGTGTGCTAATTTATTAATCAGATGTTCCAAAAGGTTGAGTTAAGTAGATGGAAAATTAAATTGAGAAAATTTAAATAATATGAATAAAAGCCTTGACTGGGAGTTGATTAGTTGGAATCTCTATTATTGATGGAATGATTTCAAGATTAATTTATAATTAATAGTTGTTTTGTTTAGTTATCCTTTACTAGGTAAAGGAAAGTCAAACAAGTTGGAATCCAACAGTTAACCCAATTACAAATTCTCTTTCAATCCTTCCAACTCAAGAGTTCCTTTCAATCAACTCCCCATCAAGTGAAGAAACTACTCGCTCATTATAAATAATAAATCCATAACATATGAAAGAGAATTTGATGCCAGGGAATCTTGGCCAGTTTCACTAACCTTTTCTTTATTATTTTTAGGATAGTTTCATGCATTCCCTTAGGAAATAAGCTAGTTTTGGGTAGATATTCACTTACACCTTGATTCAAGCATACATTGTGCATTTTACATTATTTCATGAGGATTTTGCATGACTTTAGTGACAAATTGTATGTTGCATGACCCATGACTTGGACTAGATCTTTGATGCACTCTATTGCTTGATTTCAGGACCAAAGGAAGCAAGGAATAGGAGGTAACTTGCAAAGTTAATGAGAAAAGTGATTGCCAATAACGCTCTCGAAGCCATCATTGACCACGTTAAGAGTCACGTTAACTAAGTTAACGAGAACTCTAACGTGGAGAGGGGAAGTTGAGCCAACGTTAGTGACACTTAACATTGTCACTAACGTTGGCAAATGCTCATAAGTGGCCACGTTAGAGTCCACGTTAACTTAGTTAACGTGGTGATAAACCCCGATTTTGTGGTTTATCTTGTGCTCATTTTGGGAGATTTTATCAATATTTCTCATACTTATTCACAAGAAATGCATGGTTTTGTGTTCACTTCCCAATATTACTCTATGATGAAAAACATGCTTTTTCACCTTAAATTTGCCATATTTTAACCCTCTTCTATTGTCATTCGATGCCGTGATATCTTTGTTGAGTAATTTCATGAGTTATAGGTTAGGATTGACTCAGAAGAGAGGGAGAAAGCATGTACAAAAAGGGAGGAACATGAAGAATTGAAGTATTGGAAGCAGCAGCATCGGCGCGTCCGCACATTCCACGCGCTCGCGTGGGTAGGACTGGATAGAAGCGGCGCGCAAGGATGGACGCATCCGTGCAGATTGGGAAATTTCCATCGACGCACACGCGCAACTGGCGCGCACGCGTGGGAAGCTGCACGTGATCTCATTAAGAAAAATCGTACCTGGCGATTTCTGAGGCCAAGAAGGCCCAATTTCAAGCTGTTTCTGCATGGAAAATACCCAAGAATGCTGAGGGAAAGAAGGGGGAGAGTCATTTTGGAAAATAGACATATTTTGAGAGTATTTTTGGTTCTTGGATGATTCTAGGGAGAGAAACCCTTGTTCCTCTCTAGATATAGTTTCCATTTTGATATTTCCTTGTTGATTTGTGAATTGGATTTTGTTGATTACAGTTTTAATTGTTCAATTCAATTTCCTTGCTATAATCTCTCTTACATCTAGTGATAGTTTTATGATTCTTGTTAATTGTTATTCTACCCATTTCATGAATATTGTGAATCTTGTTTTGTTGATGTTTCATTGATGATTTCTATGTTTAATCTTGTTGATTGTTTAATTGTATGTTGATTATTGTTAGTGGGTATTTGTAGAATTCAATTTAATTACTATTTTGAACATGTCTTTCATAAGCGCTTACCAAGTGTTTGATGGATTGTTTACTTTGATTATGGAGTAGTTTTTCACACTCTTGGCCTAGGTCAAGGGAATTCGGTAAACTTGAGTCATTGGGTCTAATGGATTTGATGATTTGGGAGCCCTAGGTGGTCATTTTGATACTCATTGACGCCAACCCACTACTAATCTAATTAGTAGGTAGGTTGGGACTTATGGGTTGATGTGGTCAGGGCCATTTGACGTACTTCAAGTTTAGGAGTAGATATCACGTACTTAAGACTTGGGAGTAGACTTAATGAGCTTGGTTCCTCATAATTGTCAAGATGAAGTGTTGGACAATGATTGTGACCCCAATTCCCATGCCTAGCCAAGAGTTGTTTTTAGCATTCATATTTGAAACCCAATTTCCAATTTCACGTATCTTAGTAGTAGTTATTCGTTTAGCTTAAGGTAGAATTGAGTAGAATATTGCTTGCTCATTGAAATTGCTTGGTTTTTGCTTACATAGTTGAATTCGTTTGTTGCAATTTAAGATTACTTGTTTGTTAAGTTTTCCATTTACTTTTATGTTCATAACTCTCAACCCCGGATTTCTAACCAATATCGAAGCGCATGTTTGCCCATTCTTCGTGAGACGACCCGAGGTTTGAATACTTCGGTTATTTCTATTGGGGTTGAAATTGTGACAACCAAATCCCTCTTCTAAATTTGACCCCAAGGCTTGTTGTTGGTAGGCTATACTCACAACGAGGTGATATTAAAGAGAAAAATCTTACCAATAAAACATCCCTTGGTTGCGAGAGCGAGTGTCAAATTTATGGCGCCGTTGCCGGGGAATGGTTGCAACGTATGCCTCGATGTTGGTTATGTGAATATGTGAATATTGTAGATATTTTGCTCTTTCAATACTTAGCTAGAGTTTAAATTTCTTTTGCATTTGTACTATGACTTTCAAGTTTGATGACTCGGTCTCAACTGAATTCTAGCTTAGCCAATTTTGATCCCGAGATTGAAAGAACTTTGTTACACACTTGGCAAGCTAGAAGGCGATTGGACTACACGCCTAGTACTTCGGCCTCTCTTGAGGAAAACACCGAATTTCTAGACACCGCCGAGGGTGACTTGGAGTCTGATACTTCCTATTCTTCTGTTGACACTGCTAATACATCTTTGCATCCTACAGGTGAGCCACACATGGCGGAGCCACGCCGGATCACTTTGCATGAGCAAGGAGCTCCGGATATCATACTTCAACCGTTACAAGCAAGATATCCTAACCTTGATCCAAACTTTGAGTTGAAGAGTAGCTTGATAAATCTACTTCCTAAGTATCATGGGTTGCCGGGTCAAGACCCCATCCGACATTTGAAGGATTTTCATGTAGCTTGTTCCACGGCTCGAAGGCATGGAGCCGATGAGGTAGCCATCATTGTTTTTGCCTTTCCTTTTTCTCTTGAAGCACAAGCAAAAACATGGTTTTATTCGCTACCGGATGATATTGTGACTAAGTGGGATTTCCTGAGAAGAGAGTTTCTTGACAAGTTCCTCCCACCGGAGAAGACCGAATACATCCGAAAAGAGATTTCGGGCATAATGCAAAGAGACCAAGAGAGCATGTATGAGTATTGGTCTCGGTTCAAGAGGTTATTGGAGTCATGTCCACATCACGGAATGACCACTCGCTTGCTCATTAGCTACTTTACCGGAGGTCTTTGTGCGGAAGATAGAAGATTGCTTATCGCCTCTAGTGGCGGGTCCCTTTCGAAAAACAAGATGGAAGGAGAAGCTTAGGATTTGATAAAGGATGTCGCCGAATCTACGCAACACAAAAGAGTAAGGAATAACCCCCTTAAGGGTGTGGTAGAACTGTCCCCTTCCGAAACAAGTCTAACCAAGGCACTTGGGGATATGGCCACCATCCTTACACAAATTCAAAGAGATCAAAGGGAGTATTACTCCATCAAAGCCATCCAAGCCCCTCCTCTGGTTGCTCAACCTGAAGGCCCCCCTAGGATTTGTGGTTTGTGCTCTAGCACCACACATTACACTGACCAATGCCATCAAATTCAAGAGGAACATGCCCTTGTGGTAGCCAATGTGAATTACAACAACCGTCCACCATATCCTTCTCAAGGCCAGAATAACTACCATCATGGTAGCAATCAACAACAAGGGTGGAGAGATAATTCATAAGGAAACAATCAGAACCAAAGATGGAACAACCCTTCTTCTCATCACAATAACAACCCATCTTCATCCCAATATCACCACAATAACACCAACTACCAAGCCAACCAAAACCAAAACAATTACACCAAATACTAAACACCGCACAATAGACAACAAAACCAAACTCCTACATCTTCCAACAATCAAGTTGATGAGCTTAGAGCCGCTATGGAAAAATGAGATGAGATCAACAAGGCTCAATTTGAGGCCTTGAACACTCAGTTGGCTAACCTCACCAACATACTCTCAAAGATGAACATGTCAAACCAACCACCAACTCCCAATAACAACACCACCCAACCCTCAAGTTCATCCAACCTTCCATCCCAACCCCAACCAAACCCAAGAGGCGGTCTCAATGCCATCACTCTACGGTCAGAGACTACATTGGAGGAAATATCCCCAAGAATCATGGGAGAGATGCATGAGGAAGAGGTAGTTGTTGGAGCTCCACATAAAGAAGAGGTGGTAGACAAAAGACATGAGGAAGAAGGAGTAAACCCCAAGGAACCCAAGAGGAAAGCCGTAATCGATGAATCAATTCCTATTCCATTTCCTTCCATGGTGAAGAAAGCAAAGAAGACACCGGAATTTGATTTAGACATGCTCCAAGTGTTCAAAAAGGTCGAGGTAACCATACAACTCCTTGACGCTATTCAACAAATCCCCAAGTATGCGAAATTTTTGAAAGACTTGTGTACACACAAGAGTAGAATAGGGGAATTGGAGACACTATCCTTGGGTAGTTCGATCTCTTCTTTGATGGAACCTATTCCAAGAAAATGTGGTGATCCTGGACCGTGCTTAGTGTCTTGTTGTATTGGTGGATACACTTTTCATGACTATATGTGTGATCTGGGAGCTTGTGTTAGTATCATACCGTTTTCCATCTATGTGCGGTTGAATTTAGTTCCTTTGAAGAAGTCGGCGGCGAGATTTGCCTTAGCCGATAAAAGTGTGATCATAGTTATGGGAATAGCTGAAGATGTACTTGTGGCAATTAAGGATTTGATTTTTCCGGTTTACTTTTACATCCTTGAGATGCCCCCAACAGAAGGTAGAAGCTCATCCTCCGTTCTACTTGGTAGACCTTTCCTCAAAACCTCCAAATTCAAGCTAGATGCTTTTACTGGTGTATATTCCTTTGGAGTTGAAGACAAGACTATCAAGTTCAATTTAGAGGAAGCCATGAAACATCCTACCGAAGAACATTCTATGCTCCGATGCGATATAATTGATGAAGTGGTAGCGAAAGTACAAGAAGAAGATCATGACAAGTCGTGCCACCCCACCGTTGAGGAGATAGATGACCAAGAGGATGAACTTAAAGAAGTTGTCAAGAATGAGTCCCATGAGCTTGATGAAAAGGAACCTCATCTTGAGATGGCAAGTGAACTGAAACCCCTCCCCTCTCATCTGAAATATGCATTCCTAGAAGACTGTGGGTTTCCGGTTATTATAGCTAGTGAGCTCTCAAGTGAGGAAGAGGAAAAACTCCTAGACGTTCTAAGAAAGTACAAGAAAGCGATAGGATGGAGCCTTGTGGATATTGTAGGGATTGACCCGCATAAGTGCATGCATAGGATATTTCTCCAAGATGGAGCCAAGCCGGTTCGGCAACCACAAAGAAGGCTCAACCCAACCATCCTTGATGTAGTGAAGAAAGAGGTCACCCGGCTACTGGATGAGGATATCATATACCCTATTTCCGACAGTGAGTGGGTGAGCCCGGTTCAAGTTGTTCCCAAGAAGTCGGGCATCACAACGGTCAAGAAGGAAGACGGAGAAATGATCACTAAAAGAGTGCAAAATGCGTGGCGAGTATGTATTGACTACAGAAGATTGAATGCCGCCACACGGAAGGACCATTACCCCTTACCCTTCATCGATCAGATGCTAGACCGCTTGGCAGGTAAATCTCACTATTGTTTTCTTGATGGATTTACTGGATATTTTCAGATACATATTGCTCCTGAAGATCAGGAGAAGACCACGTTTACATGTCCGTTTGGCACCTTTGCCTATAAAAGGATGCCATTTGGACTATGTAACGCACCCGCCACTTTTCAGTGGTGCATGATGAGTGTCTTCTCCGATCTAACGGAGAATTGCCTAGAGGTTTTTATGGATGATTTCAGCGTTTATGGTGTCTCATTTGATTGTTGTTTGGAGAGCTTGGCCAAGGTCCTAGCTAGATGTGTTGACACCAACCTTGTCTTAAATTTTGAAAAATGTCACTTTATGGTAAGACAAGGTATAGTGTTAGGACATGTAGTATCTCATGAAGGCCTTTCTGTGGACCCGGCCAAGGTCGATGTTATCACTACTTTGCCTCACCCCTCATCTGTGAGGGAGGTCCGCTCGTTTTTGGGACATGCAGGATTTTACAGGCGCTTTATCAAGGACTTCAGCAAGATTGCCTTGCCATTGTCGCGCCTACTCCAAAAAGATGTGGATTTTGAGTTTGACAGTGACTGTGTAAAAGCTTTTGAAGAGTTGAGGAAAATTCTCACCACAGCACCGATTGTGCGAGGCCCCAACTGGACGTTGCCGTTTGAGATAATGTGCAATGCATCAAACTATGCTGTCGGTGCCGCGCTTGCACAGCGTGAGGGTAAACTTCCTTATGTCATTGCTTACTCTTCTAAGACACTAGATGCCGCACAATCCAACTATACCACTACCGAAAAAGAACTCTTAGCCATTGTTCATGCCTTAGATAAATTCAGATCTTATTTGCTAGGTTCAAAGATAGTGGTATACACAGATCATGCAGCTTTGAAGTATTTATTGACAAAGAATGAGTCAAAGCCTAGACTCATACGTTGGATTCTGCTTTTGCAAGAATTCGACATTGAGATTAGGGACCGGAGTGGATCTCAAAACCAGGTTGCGGATCACTTAAGCCGCATTGAGAATTTAAAAACTGATACATTTCCGATCAATGACTCATTCCCATTGGAAAGTTTGCATGCTGTGTCAGCTAGTTTTCCTTGGTTTGCCCCAATGGCAAACTACTTGGTTGCAAAAATCTTCCCTCCCAACCTTTCGAAAAATCAAAGGGACAAGTTGAGGAGTGATTCCAAATACTACATTTGGGATGACCCTCACTTGTGGAAGAGAGGTGTAGACCAAGTAATCCGAAGGTGTGTCCCGGAATCCGAATTTCAACCAATTCTGGAAGCTTGTCATTCGTCCAACTGTGGTGGCCACTTTGGCCCACAAAGGACCGCTAAAAAGGTGTTGGATTGCGGATTCTGGTGGCCAACCTTATTCAAGGATGCTAACCGGCTATGTGTGTCTTGTCATCAGTGTTAAAAGTCAGGAAACACATCCCAAAGGGATGAAATGCCTCAACAACCTATGTTGTTCTGTGAGATATTTGATGTGTGGGGCATTGACTTTATGGGACCGTTTCCTAACTCTAGTGGGTATCTGTACATTCTGTTAGCGGTTGACTACGTGTCAAAGTGGGTGGAGGCCATACCTACCTGCCTTGACGACGCCAACACCGTTGTTTCTTTCATTAGGAATCACATTGTATGCCGTTATGGGTCGCCACGAGCAATCGTGAGCGACCAAGGATCCCACTTTTGTAACAGGAAGGTAGAAGCATTGCTCAAGCGCTATGGAGTATCGCATAAGGTTGCCACTGCATATCATCCGCAAACAAATGGGCAAGCAGAAGTTTCCAACCGGGAAATCAAAAGAATCATGGAAAAAGTGGTCAATCCACAAAGAAAGGATTGGAGCTTCCGGTTAGGAGATGCACTATGGGCTTACAGAACAGCCCACAAGACTCCGATAGGAATGAGTCCCTTTCGGATCGTCTATGGTAAGGCATGCCACCTTCCAGTGGAGATTGAGCATCGAGCATACTGGGCAGTAAAGCAGTGCAACATGGATTTGGCCAAGGCAGGTGAAGCTAGGAAGTTACAATTAGAAGAGCTTGAGTGTCTGAGGAACGAGTCATATGAGAATGCCCGAATTTATAAGGAGAAGACTAAGGCATTCCATGACCATCACATTCGGAAGAAGGACTTTAAAGAAGGAGATGAAGTCCTCCTCTACAACTCAAGGCTCCGATTTATGCCTGGCAAGCTCCGTTCTAGGTGGGAAGGACCTTTTAAGGTGAAAGAAATGAAGCCCTACGGAGTGGTGGAATTGTTTGATCCCAAAGGTGAAGCAACTTTCAAGGTGAATGGGCATAGGGTGAAGAAATATCATGGTTGCAAACCTCCAAGGGAGCTAGAGGTGTACATATTGGAGGATGCACCAAGTGGAGATGAAGCTTAAGAAGAGGACCGTCCAACTTAAGGACGTAAAAGAAAAGTGCTTGGTGGGAGGCACCCCACGGTGGTAAGATCTTCCTTGTTTATACCATCTTAAAGTATCTTTAGTTCTTTGACTTTTATGCTCTTTTGATGATTGGTTGAGTACTTAGGGATGCTAGCTTTGTTGGTTCTGTTAGATAGGTAGAATGTTCTTTTAGATAGGTTGTGAAAGAGATAAAGAAAACACAAAATTTTTTCTTTAAAAAAGAGCACCGACGCGCAAGCGCACAGTGCGCGCGCGCGCCGGTTGCGAATTCCCCTTTTCGGGCCAAAAACCCGAGAGTTGGGCCAACTTTGTGCCCAACTCGCGCCAGGCACCCACGCGTTCGCGTACATGCCGCCTGCGTGCAACATTGCCAGTTGACCATCGACGCTCACGCGCACAGTGCGCGCGCGCGCCGATGGCACTGTGTGGAGTCTCTGGTACATTTTCCAGAGAGTTGTGCCACAATTGGGCCAACTTTGTGCCGAAACTGACGCGTCCGCGCGTAGTGCGCGCCCGCACTAGATCTCAAATACCACAAGCACGCATTCCCGCATAGTGCGCGTCCGCGCGCATGCCTCCCTGGGTCACCCTGGTACAAAAACCAGAGACTTGAGCCGGGTTTATGCCACTTTTGTGCCTGAGGCACAACTCCTCTCGCGCGCGCGCACCATTGTTGCGCACGCGCCATCAGCCAGCATCTTCACGACGCGCCAGTGCACCCTGCGCGCGCGCGCCATATGCGCGAATCAGATTAATATTTCGCGCCGTTTCACTCCTTTCTCACTCACATCCCCTTTCTTTTTCTTTCTTAGTTCACTCTTCCCCTCTCTTCATCACTTCTCTTCTCTTCTTCTTCTCCCACAACCCACCACCTTTGTCTCCGGCCACTCACCGGTGACAACCATTTTTTCCGGTGGCGCTACACTTCTCTTACTTCCTCTCTCATCTTCACAAAAGAAGATTCAACCTTGCTTTTTCATACTCTTCAAGGTTTGACTTTTTTTCCCCCCTTTACCTTTTCTTATGTTCTTTCTTCTAATTAAATGCTTCTTGCTATCTTTCTTAGTTTCCCTTTTGCTTGTTAATGATATCTCTTGCTTTTGTTTGCTTCTTTTCTCTATCTTTTCTTTGTTTATCCATGGATGTTGAACTTGAACTTATATTGCATTACTAAGTCTTTTATCACTCTTTTACCATTGTGTTCTATTTTGGGCTTTAGATTGGTTTAGTATTTCATAATTGCTCATTGCTTGATTATTGCATGCCAAGTGTTCGAGGAAATGCACAACTACCATTTTGGCTCATTTTAGTCATACACTTTCAAATTGGTGCTCCCTCCTCATTCACTTGCTTCTTCTTCAATGCATTGAGTCTAATTTATGTGCTTAAGGTTCATACTTACCAATCCCATATTAATTGAACATGACTTGCTTTTGCTAAGGATGCTTGAGACTACTCTTCTCATGCTTTTGCATGCCTTACCTTCTCTTGCATCACATGCCGAGTGATATAACCCCTGCATTCATATTCATCATGGGCATGACATATCACTTGCATGTTTTCATCAAATTGTTTCTTGGGTTTAATGTTTTCCTTTCTCCCCTTTTCCTTTTAGGATGGCCACCAAAAAGGGCAAGGAGGTAGCTTCGAGGAAACCGGCCGTAAAAAGGGTGCCCCAAAGATCGAATTCTAAGGCGCGTTCTTCAATAGGAGCCAAACCTTTATCAAAGAACAGAAAGACACCCGCTCTTATTGATGAGGATAACAAGGGCAAACCGGCGAGAGACTCATCAAGGTTCCCTAACCGCTTTTGTGAACTTCGGTTCCCGTCCATAGCGGCAAGGAACTATCATCCTGAGCACTTACTCTCTCCGCCGGATAGGGTTGCTCCTTATATTCTACCCCGTATCGAAAAGCGAGGATGGGAGTTTCTTTTGAGGAAACCAAGGGAAATCAACCTCTCTCTTCGATCGGTGTATATGTGCCGGAAGCAAGTTTCAGTTTTAGAAGAGGCTATTCAGCAAGTGCTCAATGTTTTACCAGTGCCAATTGACATGGATGGATACCAAGAAGTCTTGCGTCAACGAGTGGAGTACAGATTTAATTGGGACTCAATTCTCCAAGTCATCGCTGAGCCTGAAGCATCTTGGATCCATGGTAGCCAGCGGATGAGGCCCAAAAGTATCGATGCTCGCTTCCTCTCTGTGGAAGCTAGAGCCTGGGCGCAGATCCTTTCCCACTATGTGCTACCTAGCACTCACAGGTCGTCCATCACAGCGGACCTTGCTTTGCTTGTCTGGTGTATCCTCACGGAGAAGCCGGTGAACATCCCATTTCTTGTCAAACAAGCAATGAGTCAAGTCCACGACCGAGGTAACCTGCCGTTTCCAGCTTTGGTATCTGACCTAGTTTCTGCTACGGGTGTTTCTTGGGAAGCCAAGGATAAGAAGATCATGGTTCCGGCTAAGGACGATGTGGTCCCAAGCGGAAAATACCTATATCTTCCCATGAACAAACCAAGGCCAACATGGTCCCGCCACTTCTTTGTCCCTCAAGCTCATCTTCACCACCACTGAGATCCACAGATCAAAGGATAGAAGACCTTCACCGGAAGCTGGATAGGTATGAGCGGCGCAACCACCGCCGATACACCCACCTCAAGGAGCTTCTGAGTCGTGTTGCCCCTAGCATGGAGGAGCCCGAGATATTGATAATGTTGATAATGTCATAAACCCTTCAACCCATGTGTTAAATGATTGCACCGTATGCATTGAAACTTTAGTTCACTTAGAAACCCCAAATGAAAGGGGATGTTGATAATGTCATATATAAAAAAAAAAGAGAAGAAATGAAGGGGGATAAAAAAAAAATACCCCAAGATAAAGTAATAAAAACAATGCATATGGACTGAAAAGAAGCCATGAGTATGCAAAAGGGTAGAAATTCAAGGGTAGCTAGGAATATATTGTAGTTGTATAGGTTGTTTTAGGTGTCTAGTGGGATACGAGGTTGATCAAGGACTCAAATTTTAAACCCACTTAGCCATATACATCCTTACCTTCACCCTAGCCCCATTACAACCCATGAATAAGACCTCATGATACTTGTAAACATGCATTAAGTAATTGTCGATTGATTAGATGAAAGACAAATCTTGGAAAGCATGATTAGGAGGAGATTGAGTGACGAACCCTAGACACTTGAGCGAATAGAGCGGATACACTTCCGGTGAGGGTTCGATGCTCAATGCTTGTTCCCGGCTTTCACAAGCGTTCTTTCAGCAAGTCATATGCACTCTTTAGTGATACTCAATCTGGTAGAACTCGTGAACTGCATACTATCTTCACCCTATATGCTCACATGTATTCTTGAAGGATGGATTCACTTTTGACTAAGTAGGTAGCTGACTTTACATTAGTTACATGCATCCGTTTAGATACTTAGCATTTCATAAACCCTTTCCCATCATAACCTTTGGTCTTTTTATTTTTAAGCATGAGGGCATGCTTGGTTTAAGTGTGGGGAGATTTGATAAACCCCGATTTCGTGGTTTATCTTGTGCTCATTTTGGCAGATTTTATCAATATTTCTCATACTTATTCACAAGAAATGCATGGTTTTGTGTTCACTTCCCAATATTGCTCTATGATGAAAAACATGCTTGTTTTACCTTAAATTTGCCATATTTTAACCCTCTTCTATTGTCATTCGATGCCGTGATATCTTTGTTGAGTAATTTCAGGAGTTATAGGTTAGGATTGACTCAGAAGAGAGGGAGAAAGCATGTACAAAAAGGGAGGAACATGAAGAATTGAAGTATTGGAAGCAGTAGCATCGGCGCGTCCGCGCACTCCACGCGCTCGCGTGGGTGGGACTGGATAGAAGCGGCGCGCAAGGATGGACGCATCTGCGCAGATTGGGAGATTTCCATCGACGCACACGCGCAATTGGCGCGAATGCGTGGATCACAAAAGTTATCGGCGCGCGCACGCATGGCGCGCACGCGTGGGAAGCTGCACGTGATCTCATTAAGAAAATTGTGCCTGGCAATTTCTGAGGCCAAGAAGGCCCAATTTCAAGCGGTTTCTACATGGAGAAGACCCAAGAATGCTGAGGGAAAGAAGGGGGAGAGTCATTTTGGAAAATAGACATATTTTGAGAGTTTTTTTGGTTCTTGGATGATTCTAGGGAGAGAAACCCTTGTTCCTCTCTAGATCTAGTTTCCATTTTGATTTTTCCTTCTTGATTTGTGAATTGGATTTTGTTGATTACAGTTTTAATTGTTCAATTCAATTTCCTTGCTATAATCTCTCTTACATCTAGTGATAGTTTTATGATTCTTGTTAATTGTTATTCTACCCATTTCATGAATATTGTGAATCTTGTTTTGTTGATGTTACATTGATGATTTCTATGTTTAATCTTGTTGATTGTTTAATTGTATGTTGATTATTGTTAGTGGGTATTTGTAGAATTCAATTTAATTACTATTTTGAACATGTCTTTCATAAGCGCTTACCAAGTGTTTGATGGATTGTTTACTTTGATTATGGAGTAGTTTTTCACACTCTTGGCCTAGGTCAAGGGAATTGGGTAAACTTGAGTCATTGGGTCTAATGGATTTGATGATTTGGGAGCCCTAGGTGGTCATTTTGATACTCGTTGATGCCAACCCACTACTAATCTAATTAGTAGGTAGGTTGGGACTTATGGGTTGATGTGGTCAGGGCCATTTGACGTACTTAAAGTTTAGGAGTAGATATCACGTACTTAAGACTTGGGAGTAGACTTAATGAGCTTGGTTCCTCATAATTGTCAAGATGAAGTGTTGGACAATGATTGTGACCCTAATTCCCATGCCTAGCCAAGAGTTGTTTTTAGCATTCATATTTGAAACTCGATTTCCAATTTCACGTATCTTAGTAGTAGTTATTCGTTTAGCTTAAGGTAGAATTGAGTAGAATATTGCTTGCTCATTGGAATTGCTTGGTTTTTGCTTACATAGTTGAATTCGTTTGTTGCAATTTAAGATTACTTGTTTGTTAAGTTTTCCATTTACTTTTATGTTCATAACTCTCAACCCTGGATTTCTAACCAATGTCGAAGCGCATGTTTGCCCATTATTCGTGAGACGACCCGAGGTTTGAATACTTCGGTTATTTCTATTGGGGTTGAAATTGTGACAACCAAATCCCTCTTCTAAATTTGCCCCCAAGGCTTGTTGTTGGTAGGCTATACTCACAACGAGGTGATATTAAAGAGAAAAATCTTACCAATACAACATCCCTTGGTTGCGAGAGCGAGTGTCACGTGGCCTCTAACGTTAGAAGGGGGGAGAAACGCCAACGTTAGACATTCAACATTGTCACTAACGTTGGCCTAAGGAGAAATATACCACGTTAACTCCCACGTTAACTTGGTTAACGTGGGAGCTAACGTAAGAAGCAAGAGTGGTCGACAACGTTAGTGACACCCAACATTGTCACTAACGTTGGAAGCAACCACACAACCCCCCAAGGAGCCACGTTAACCTCCATGTTAACTTAGTTAACGTGGAAGTTAACGTTGATGAGTGAAAGAATGGCCAATGTTAGTGACACTCAACATTGTCACTAACGTTGGGGATGGCTAAGCATGGCCATGTTAGAAGCCACGTTAACCTAGTTAACGTGGACTCTAACGTGAGACATAGGGGCACCTTGGAACGTTAGTGACAATGTTGAGTGTCACAAACGTTCTCGAAAGATAGCAAGCCCACGTTAAAGAGCCACGTTAACTAAGTTAACGTGGGCTCTAACGTGGGAACAAAGGGGGCTTTTCAAAGTTATTGGGAATGTTAAGTCTCAATAACGTGTGCGAAGGACTTGGAGGCAACGTTAGTGGCAACGTTTGTGCCACTAACGTTGAAGTTAACGTGACTTTTACTTAGGAACGTTAGTGAGAAAGTTGATTGTCACTAACGTTCTCGAACTCATATTTTCACTAAACGTTAACACCCCTAACGTCCTGAGCTCAAGTCTCTGCCCACTTCACATTTTCTCTCTGCAAGTAAAGGCAAGCCCAAATGAAGAAGAGAACTGCTTCAAAGTCAAGATCCAAAGGCCCAAGACTTGAAGAGCTAACTAGAAGCTGAGAAAAGTAGTATATATAGGAGTAGCTTTGAATTGTTTAAGAGTTCTGGAAGTTGGGGGGAAAAGAGAACTACTCTCTGTATTTTACCTTCTCTGCATTTTCTAGTTTTATGATGTATTCTCCATCTTTGTTTTCATTTTCTAGAGCTATGAACAACTAAACCCCTTTCACTGGGTTAAGGAGCTCTGTTGTAGTTTGATGGATCAATACTAATTTTCATTATTCTTCTTCTATCTTTTCTCTTGATTTTACTTGAAAGCTTTCGATCTTCATCCAATTGGGTAGTTATCTTGGAAAAGAAGCTATTCAAACTTGGATCTCTTCTGAACCTTTAAAGAGGAATGAAGAGATCAAGCTAGAAATGCTTTCTCATGCTGGACCAAATTGGGTTTGGATGGGTATGTGACTATAACCCTCTCAATACTTGATTTGGGAAATGCATGTGGTATAATAAGTGACCATACTTCATCTCTTCTCATGAGCAATTGACCAAGGAATTGGCTATTGATCAAGATTTGAGAGATTGAATTTGTAATTCAATCAATTAAGATTGCCAAGGAGATCAATGAGTGCATTGATTGAGGAAGAGATAAAAATGAACTTGATCCGGAGAATTGCAACATCTCCTAAGCCCAATGAACTCCCCATCTCTGATCTTACCCATTTTCTTTAATTTCTGCCATTTACTTTTATGAGCAAATCCCCCATTCCCATTTACAATTCTGCAATTTACTTTCAGTAATTTACTTCCAGTCCTTTAATTCTAGCATTTACTTTTCTGTTATTTACATTCCCGCCATTTTATTTTCTGCAACTCTCAACCCAAATTCTGGATTCGCTCAACTAGAACATTCTTCTAATTAAAGTTGCTTGATCAATCAATCCCTGTGGGATTCGACCTCACTCTATTGTGAGTTTTTACTTGACGACAAATTCGGTACACTTGCTGAAGGAAATTTGTTGAGAGACAGTTTCCACCCGCATCAGAATTAAAAGAAGACATGATTATTGGAATGGAAAATAAATTAAAATGGAGGAAATAATCCTTGTATTAAATAATCATGAAAGTATTCAAATGACAAAATTGAACAAAGCAAAGAACATGGAAGAATAAAACCAAGTTAAGAGAACGAACTAGAATGACAAAGTCTTGATGAGGAAATAACTCTTCTCAATGTTCCAATGCTAAGACCAATTCAAAATTAAAATTCTAAAACCTAGAGAGAAAAACCTAAAGGAGTAAAACTAGATCTAAAACTAAAAACTATGTAGAATGAATGTTGTGCTTTGTTTCTGCATATTCTCTGGCTCTAGTCTGCTGTTCCGGGACGAAAACTGGGTCGAAATAAGGTCCAAAATCGCCCCCAGCGAATTCTGCAGATTATGCAGATCACACATGTCACGCGATCGCGTCATCCATGCGGACGCGTCATTCGCGCTTTTCCTTGCCACGCGTTCACGTCATCCACGCTACCGCGTCGCTTGAGCTTTTCCAATCCGCGCGGCCGCGTGAGCCATGTGGCCGCGTCACTGCGATTTGCTCTCCTTCGCACGGTCGCGTGAGCCATGCAACCGCGTCACTTCTCGCTGGTTATCTCCTCAAATTCTTGTGTTCTTTCCATTTTTGCTAGCTTCCTTTCCAATCTCCAACTCATTCATGCCCTATAAAGTCTGAAACACTCAACACATAGATCACGGCATCGAATGGAATAAAGGAGAATTAAAAATACATAATTAAAGTCTCTAGGAAGCAGTTTTCAAACATGTTATAAGTTCAGGAAGGAATTATAATTTCATGCTAATTTAATGAATAAGTGGGTAAGGATCATGATAAAACCACACAATTAAACACAATATAAACCATAAAATAATGGTTTATCAGTTTTACTATTCCTTTCTTATTTTATAATATATGTGAAAAATATTAAATTTATTTATGCTTTATTACCATTCGATGTCGTGATCTGTGTGTTAAGTATTTTCAGGCTTCATAGGGCAGGAATGGCTTAGAGGACAGAAATGAAACATACAAAAATGGAAGGAAAGCACAAAAATGGAGTTTGAAAGAAAAGGTAGCGATGCGCACGCGTGGACGACGCGGACACGTGCCTAGGGCAAAATGGCAGCGACACGTACGCGTGGACGACGAGGACGCGTGCCTAGAGCAGACCGCAAATGACGCGTACGCGTGACAAGAAAAAACTCCAAATGACGTGGACGCGTGATCCACGCGTACGCGTGACAGAGGCCACGTGCAGAAATTGCAGAAAATGCTCCCAGCGATTTTTGGACCGCTTTTGGCCCAAATCCAAGCACAGAAACACAGAATATAAGTCAGAGAATGGGGGAATCAATAAGGAGAATTCATACAACATAATACAACATTCATAATTCATAATTGTAGGTTTTAGATGTAGTTTTAGAAAGAGAGAGACTATCTCCTCTCTCTTAGGATTAGGATTAAGATTTAGGATTTCTATTATGATTAGGCTACTTCTCTTCAATCACAGGTTCAATGTTCCTTTAATTTATTTTCTACTTTTATTTATTCTATTACTTTAATTGTTATTTATCTTTTCAATTTGGCTTATGAACTTCATGTTAGAGTTGATTTCTTTATTTAATATAATTTGAGGTATTTCAGATTTAAGATTTCTTTCTTTTATTTATGTTACTGCTGTTTCCAATCTGAATCATTTTTATTCGAGTAGATTTTCTCCCTTTTTTCCTTGGTTAAGTAATCGGTAACACTTGAGTTATCAGACTCAGCAGTTGATTGAAAATTGGGAATTGCTGATTGATTTGGATCGCTCTAAAGCTATTCTTTCCACAAGAGTTGACCAGGACTTGAGGATCAAATTGATTGGTCCACTTGACTTTCCTTTATTTAGTAAAGGTTAACTAAGTGGGAGCAATAACAATTCTCATCACACCTGATAAGGATAACTAGGATGGGATTTCCAGTTCTTATACCTTGCAAGAGATTTTTATAATTATTAATTTATTTTCCTTGCAATTTAAATTACTTGTTCCTTATTTCAAAAAACCCAAAAATATATAATTTCATAACCAATAATAAATCATACTGCCCTGCAATTCCTTGAGAGACGAACCGAGGTTTAAATACTTCGGTTATAAATTTATTTGGGTTTTGTTACTTGTGACAACCAAATTTTTGTACGAAAGGATTTTCTGTCGGTTTAGGAACTATACTTACAACGTTATTATATTTTTATAAAATTCTTTACTAGCAGGAATCGGATCGTCATGGAGAAAAAATCATTAATGATGAAATTCACTTATTGATCAATTTCCCTCAATTCTCCAACCACTTCTTCAATACCAATGATCTCAACTACCTCCTCTTGTTGCGATTCGTGCTCCAACTCCTCTTCTTCACCTTGAAGCTCCATGTTCTCTTTCTCATTACACTTCCCAATTAGTTCTCCACATTAGTCAATGGAAGTGTCTTGATTGCATGAGCGCAATGAGATCAAGTGCTCCATTGCTTTGGCTATAGTAGCCATCTTTTGGACGTCTTCTTCTCGCCTTTAAAGATTGGAAAGAAGCTCTCTTTGTACTTGCATTAAAGGTTGGAGAACTTCATCCAATGAAGGCAGTGGTGGAAGAGAGGGTTCATTGTTTTGGAGAAAGGTGTCATAGTTGGAGGTGGTTCATATTGGTGAGAGTCTTGAGGTGTTGTATATGAAATTTATGGTTTTTGGGAGTATTGGTGTTGGAATAGTGGTGGCTCTAAATATGGTTTATATGGCTGTTGGTATGGTGGATATGGTTTAGGATCATGTGGAGGTGAATGGAAGTATGGGGCTTGTGAGTAAGGTTGACAACAATGTTGAGGAGTTGATTCATAAATGTGTACATTATGGGGTGGATTATTACCATAAGAGATCGAAGGAGGTTGTTGCCATAAAGGTTGAATGTAAGCATGTGGCTCCTCCCTAACTTAATTTCCATTCCCAAAATGTGATTCCTCATTGAAGCTTTCGTTCCCTACAACATAACTGTAACCAAACTCATAACCAAAGAGATGAGAATTCATACTGGAAAAGGGAAAACAAAAACAAAAGCTAATAAGAAACAAAGAAAACAACTCCTAAAACTAGCAAGAACTAACAAAGAAACAAAAAGCAATTATATTCACAATATTCACATATGAACAATAACCAATAACAAGCACACATTGCAATTCCCTGGCAACGGCCCAAAAACTTGATGATAGAATTTATGCCGATCTAGAATTTCTCAAAATAATTGAATCACGTCATTGCAAGCACAGTCTAGACCAACAATGGATTCTCCATCAAATTTTAATTCTCTGTCACGGCAAGGATTGAGAATCAAGATTTTCTATCATAGTCATTAATTATGACACAACAATTACCAAGAGTTAAGCCTATTATGTTATCTTTGCATCGGAAGAAAGTCAAATATGCCTAGTTAACCCCAATCCATAAGTAATGTCAATGGAAACAAGATTAACTAACAACTCTAGATCACCAATCCAAATTGGGTATTAATGATTCAAGATTACCAAACTTCTCTTTCCAAGCCAAAAATGCTCAAAATCTACTCTAAAACTAAGTCAAGCATTTTATCAAACACTTGGTGTGCATAAAAAGAAAAGCATATTAAATTGAACAAATAATAAAATCTACTACTACCTAATGCAAGAAAATAACAATAACAACTCAATTAAACAATAAGAAACATAAAAAGTCTTCAATTGCATTAAAGGAAATGAAAAGTAACAAGAATTCATGAACATAAAAAGTGGCACAAGTGAGAAATTAACAAGATAAACTAAGGAAATCAAGGCAAAAGAACAAGGAAAGGTAAAAGAAACTAGATGAAAACAAGAATTAAAGCTTGAATCTTAGAGAGATTAACCTAAATCTACCCTAATTCAAGAGAGAATGGAGAGCTTCTCCCTCTAGAATATAACCTAAAGCATGTTTTTAAAACTAAACCTAATTGCTCTCCTCTTGTTCCATCTTGAATTCTGCCTCAAATACTTCAGAATTGAGTTGGATTTGGGCCTCCATGAGCTCAGAAATTGCCCCCAGCGTGTTCCTTTAATGAGGTCATGTGACAAGTGTCATGCGTACTTAGGATGTCACGCATACGCGTTGCCTAACGAATTCCTTCCTCACGCGTATGCGTGGGGCACGCGTACGCATGGCATTGCATTCACCAAATCCTTATTTTTCATGAATTCTCCATCTTGAATGCTTTTTCTTCACTTTTTTTATCCAACCCTTGCCTCCTAAGCCTGAAATCACTAAACAAATACGTCAAGGCATCTAATAGAATCAAAGTGAATTAAATATAGCAATTTAAAGGTCTAAAAAGCATGTTTTTACTCTTAAGTGCAATTTAGGAGAAATTCACAAAACCATGCTATTTCATTGAATAAATGTGGGATAAGTTGACAAAATTAACCAAATTTAACACAAAATAAACTCTATCAATTCTTAAATATAAAAAAGACCAAACTTAATGATCTTGCTCTTATCTCTCAAGTGTAATCTCAAAACGTAAAGGAAGCCCTCAATAATTCTTCATGGGTCAAGGCAATGGAGGAAGAACTGGTCCAATTTGATAAGAATGAGGTTTGGACATTGGTGCCACATTCAAATGGTAAGAAGGTAACAGGTACCAAATGGATCTTAAGAAATAAATTGGGTGATGATAGTAGTATTGCTAAAAACAAAGCTAGACTAGCAGCTCAAGGGTATGACCAAGAGGAAGGCATTGACTTTGATGAGTCTTTTGCTCCGGTTACAAGGATGGAAGCAATAAGATTATTGCTTGCATATGCAGCCCACAAAGGATTTAAGCTTTTTCAAACGGATGTTAAATCTGCATTTTTAAATGAAATTGTTGATAGAAAAGTATACGTAGCTCAACCTCCCAGTTTTGAAAATAAAGATTTTCCAAACCATGTTTTTAAACTCTCTAAAGCTCTTTATGGATTGAGACAAGCTCCAAGAGCTTGGTATGAAAGACTTAGCTCTTTCTTATTGAAAAATGGTTTCCAAAAGGGTACTATAGATACAACTCTTTTCATTAAAGAATCTAATGATCATTTCATACTTATTTAATTTTATTTGGATGACATTGTATTTGGATCGGCTAATGAAGCCTTGTGTGATGAATTTGGAAAATTAATAACTAGCGAGTTTGATATAAGTATGATGGGAGAACTCACATTCTTCCTAAGACTCCAAATCAAACAAACTACTAGTGAAATTTTTGTACACCTAGGTAAATATGCTAATGAGTACACCTATGCATCCAAATTCCAAACTTGAAAAGGATGAAATGGAGAAAGATGTAAATGAAACAAGGTATAGCAGAATGATAGGATCTCTCATGCATCTCACTTTCTCTAGACTGTATATTGTTCATAGTGTTGAAATTTGTTCTGGATTCCAATCTCATCCAAAAGAATCACATCTTTCAGCTGTAAAAAGGATCATTAGATACATTAATGGCACTTCTGATTTTGGTCTTTGGTATCCAAAATCTGATAACTTTTGTATAGTTAGTTACTATGATGCAAATTTTACCGGAGACCATGTTGATAGAAGAAGCACTTCGGGGATTTTTCGCTTCCTTGGACAGTCCCTAAAGGTGTGGTCAAGCAAGAACAGGCTACCATTAAATTATCCACAGCTGAGGCTGAATATATAGTCGCTTTATCTTGTTGTTCTCAATTAATATGGCTTAAAACACAACTTTCAGATTACAAATTGAAAGTCAATAAAATCACTTTATTTTGTCATAACATGAGTACAATTAACATTTTCAAAAACCCTGTTTTGCACTCAAGAACTAAGCATATTGAAGTGAGATTTCACTCCATTAGAGAACATGTATAAAAGGGAATAATTGACAAACAATCTGTGAAATCTGAGGATCAACTTGTTGACATTTTTATAAAATCTCTGTGTGAAGATAGGTTTTGCAAGTTAAGAACTATATTAGGGATTGTTGATGCTAAATTCTTAAATTAAATTGATAAAATTACTTTTTGGTTGTTTTGTCTCTCAGGTCGATAGGAGATAAAACTGGACAAGTGATGACTCTTGGTGCGCCAATTTGTGACTAGCACAACTGAACCGACAAGTGCACCAGGTCGTCCAAGTAATATCTCAGGTGAGTGAAGGTCGAATCCAACGAGGATTATCGGATTGAGCAAGCTGTGGTTATCCTGCAGATCTTAATAAGGAAAATAGAAAGATAGTTGTAGTTTGTTGTAGGCGCATAAACAAGCAACAATAATAAAACGTAGAAATAGTAATGAGAGATCAGTTAAGGCTTCAAAGATGCTTATTCTTCTGGATCAACACGTCATACTAGCTACTCCAATGATGAATGATTTCTTCAATGGAAAGGCTGTAAGTGATTAAGCCATTGGTCATCGTCATTAATCTCCTCAGGTCCAAACCAAACACCTGAACATGCTAGATCAATCTGGGAGAGGGTGAAGCACACACAATTCAATCTCTTGATGATCCTACTCAAAATGCCATAGACAAAGTCGGATCTTCTGGATCAGAGACTGATGCTCTATGATTCTAGCCCTTAGAGCCACAGGAACCTCAATTACCCCTGACTAACAGGATTTCATGTCACATATCTGATGAGCGGATAATTTATACGCTTTTTGGCATTGTTTTTAGTATGTTTTCAGTGTAATTTAGTTAGTTTTTATTATATTTCTATTATTTTTTAAATAAAAATCACAATTTTGGACTTTAATATGAGTTTGTGTGATTTTTTATAATTTCAGGTATTTTCTGGCTGAAATTGAGGGAGCTGAGCAAAAATCTGATTCAGGCTGAAAAAGGACTGCTGATGCTGTTGGATTCTGACCTCCCTGCACTCAAAGTGGATTTTCTGGAAAGTAGACATCCAAGGCTTTCCAGCAATATATAATAGTCCATACTTTGCTCAAGGATAGACGACGTAAACTGGCGTTCAACACCAGTTCCATGTTGCAGTCTGGCGTCAAACGCCAGAAACAGGTTACAAATAGGAGTTGAACGCCAGAAACAGGTTACAACCTGGCGTTTAACTCCAGAAACAGCCTAGGCACGTGAGAAGCTTAAGTCTCAGCCCCAGCACACACCAAGTGGGCCCCAGAAGTGGATTTCTGCACCATCTATCATAGTTTATTCATTTCTGTAAACCTAGGTTACTAGTTTAGTATTGAAACAACTTTTAGAGGTCTATTTTCGCACCTCATGACATTTTAGATCTGAATTTCGTACTCTTTGACGGCATGAGTCTCTGAACTCCATTGTTGGGGGTGAGGAGTGATGACAAGTCATCCTAGCCTATTTTAGCTAGTCTTTTTATTTTGTTTTCATTAGAATTATGCACTTTCTTGAGCTACAAGCAAGCTAATTGAGTAGATTTTCATGTTTCCCTTGATTGAACCAACCATATATGAATTCATGCCATTTCATGAGGTTTTATGCTATATTTGTTGCATATTATGAAAGAATGAATATCTCATGATTTTGAGCATAGCTTTGATGAGTTTGGTTGATTAATGATAGGAGAAGAAAGCTTGGAGAAAGGTTGAAGCAAGAAGGAATGGCTAGGAGTGAAGAGAGGACAATGGAATAAGTGAAATTGAACCAGGAAGCAAGAAGCTGGACCTAAAGTTAGCATCAAACTTTTGCACAAACTTTTGGTTGAAAAGTTAGCCCCAACGTTAGCCCCCTAACTTGGAGGCTAACGTTGGAACTTGAAAATTCTCCCCTGGGCTTCAAAAGTTTGCGCCAACGTTAGCCCCCTAACTTGGAGGCTAACGTTGGCACATGAATTCCTCCCTGGCCATCCAACGTTTGCGCCAACGTTAGCCCCCTAACTTAGAGGCTAACGTTGGCTGGTGCACGAATTGTGAATCACACTTTTCACAAAGCGTACCACTAACCAGCAAGTGCACTGGGTCGTCCAAGTAATACCTCACGTGAGTAAGGGTCGAATCCCACGGAGATTGTTGGTTTGAAGCAATCTATGGTTATCTTGTAAATCTTAGTCAGGAAGTCAATTATGTTTATCAGTTGAATTGCGAATAAACAATAGAGCATGGATTAAAGGTTACTTGTTATGCAGTAATGGAGAATATGTTGGAGTTTTGGAGATGCTTTGTCCTCTGAATCTCTGCTTTCCTCTGTCTTCTGATTCACGCACGCACGTCCCCCTATGGCAAGCTATGTGTTGGTGGATCACCGTTGTCAATGGCTACCTTCCATCCTTCCAGTGAAAACTACGCTCACGCGCTCTGTCACAGCACGGCTAATCACCAGTTGGTTCTTGATCCGGTTGGAATAGGATTTACTATCCTTTTGCGTCTGTCACTAACGCCCAGCCTTCAGGAGTTTGAAGCTCGTCACAGTCATTCAATCCTTGAATCCTACTCGGAATACCACAGACAAGGTTTAGACTTTCCGGATTCTCATGAATGCTGCCATCAGTTCTAGCTTATACCACGGAGATTCTGATTAAGGAATCTAAGAGATACTCATTCAATCGTATATAGAATGGAGGTGGTTGTCAGGCACGCGTTCATGGTTTGATGAAGGTGATGAATGTCACGGATCATCACCTTCATCACAGTTAAGCGCGAATGAACATCTTAGATAGGAACAAGCGTGTTTGAATGGAAAACAGAAATACTTGCATTAATTCATTGAGACACAACAGAGCTCCTCACCCCCAACAATGGGGTTTAGAGACTCATGCCGTCAGAGAATACAAAGTTTAGATCTGAAATGTCATGAGATACAAAATAAGTCTCTAAAAGTTGTTTAAATACTAAACCAGTAGCCTAGGGTTAGAAAATATGAGTGGACTATGATGGATGATGCAGAGATCCACTTCTGGGGCCCACTTGGTGTGCTGGGGCCCACTTGGTGTGTGCTGGGGATGAGACTTTAAGCAATTCACGTGCAGAGGCCATTTGTGGAGTTGAACGCCAGTTTTTGTGCCAGTTTGGGCGTTCAACTCCAGTTTTTGATCCTTTTCTGGCGCTGGACGCCAGATTTGGGCAGAAGGCTGGCGTTGAACGCCAGTTTACATCGTCAATTCTTGTGAAAAGTATGGACTATTATATATTGATGGAAAGCCCTGGATGTCTACTTTCCAACGCAATTAGAAGCACGCCATTTCGAGTTCTGTAGCTCTAGAAAATCCACTTTGAGTGCAGGGAGGTCAGAATCCAACAGCATCAGCAGTCCTTTTTCAGCCTGAATCAGATTTTTGCTCAGCTCCTTCAATTTTAGCCAGAAAAATACCTGAAATTACAGAAAAACACACAACTCATAGTAAAGTCCAGAAACATGAATTTTTCCTAAAAACTACTGGAAATAAACTAAAAACTAACTAAAACATACTCAAAACTATATGAAATTATCCCCAAAAAGCGTATAAAATATCCGCTCATCACAACACCAAACTTAAACTGTTGCTTGTCCTCAAGCAACTAGACAAATAAAATAGAAGACTAATAGGTTGAGAAGCAATAATATCTCAGAGTTTTTGATTGAAGCTCAGATCCTAATTAGATGAGCGGGACTAGTAGCTTTTTGCTTCTGAACAGTTTTGGCATCTCACTTTATCCATTGAAGCTCATAGTGATTGGCATCTATAGGAACTCAGAATTCAGATAGTGTTATTGATTCTCTTAGTTCAGTGTGATGATTCTTGAACACAGCTTCTTTATGAGTCTTGGCCGTGGCCCTAAGCACTTTGTTTTCCAGTATTACTACCGGATACATAAATGCCACAGACTCATAACTGGGTGAACCTTTTCAGATTGTGACTCAGCTTTGCTAAAGTCCCCAATTAGAGGTGTCCAGAGTTCTTAAGCACACTCTTCTTTTTGCTTTGGACCTTGACTTTAACCGCTCAGTCTCAAGTTTTCACTTGACACCTTCACGCCACAAGCACATGGTTAGGGACAGCTTGATTTAGCCGCTTAGGCCAGGATTTTATTCCTTTTTGGCCCTCCTATCCACTGATGCTCAAAGACTTGGGATCCTTTTTATTACCCTTGCCTTTTGGTTTTAAGGGCTTTGGCTTTTTCTGCTTGCTTTCTCTTTTTTCTTTCTCTTTTTTATTTTTTTTTATTTTTTTTTTCTGCAAGCTTTGTTCTTTGCTGCTTTTTCTTGCTTCAAGAATCATTTTTATGATTTTTCAGATTCTCAATAACATGTCTCATGTTCATCATTCTTTCAAGAGCCAACATATTTAACAGTCTTAAACAACAAATTCAAAAGATATATGCACTGTTCAAGCATTCATTCAGAAGACAGAAAGCATTGCCACCACATTTAACTAATTAGAATTTCTCTTATTAAAACTCGAAATTTTATTGCTTCTTATTTAAAAGATCTACTATTTTATTCATGTTTGCTGATGATGAGAAAAATAAACTATAGCTTAATTGGAGATAAAATCAAAATAGACTAATTACTACTATATGACTCCTAAGGTAAAATTAAAATAAGAACAGTTATCACAGAGTTAAGGCTAAGATTAGAACTCAACAACCTTGAGGTTTGGGAAGTGGATGTTCCTCTAGTCTGTGAGGTGCTTGGTCCTTCAAGAGAGAATTTCTGGCGCTTCAGTTCCTTTAAATCACGCCCTTGCTCCTCTTGGAGTGGGTTGTTTTCCTTTAGGGGCCATGATCTTAGTGATCACGGATAAGCACACCAAACTTAGAGCTTTGCTTGTCCTCAAGCAAAAGAAAAAGAAGGAGATGGGTAGAAGGAGAGCTCCTCCCCCCCATCCTGGCGTTTGAACGCCCAAACACTACCTGTTTTGGGCGTTCAATGCCCAAATGCTGCTATCCTGGGCGTTCAACGCCCAGTTGTTGCCCTTTTCTGGCGTTGAACGCCAGATAGCTATCCTTACTGGCGTTCAGCGCCCACTGGATGCCCATTTTGGGCGCTGAACGCCCAAAATGGCCTTCACTGGCGTTTTCTTGCCAGTAAGCTCCCTATCTCTGTTTTGTGTGTAGATTCCTTCTGTAACCCTGTAAACTTATGCAAATGATTCTTTACCTTAGTGTCAGTGAACTTTATATAAACAAATAAAAATAAAAATAGGGCAAACTGCTTAGAGGATTGTTGCCCCATGGCTGGGTTGCCTCCCAGCAAGCGCTTCTTTATTGTCTTTAGCTGGACCTTGCTGAGCTTTTAATCTAGCTTCAGCCTTGAGCATTCTTGCTCAATGTTGCCCTCAAGATAATGCTTGATTCTCTATCCATTGACAATGAACTTCTTATCAGAATCAATATCTTGAAGCTCCACATAACCATATGGTGATACACTTGTAATCACGTATGGTCCCCTCCACCGGGATTTCAGTTTCCCGGGGAATAGCCTGAGTCTAGAGTTAAACAACAGAACCTTCTGTCCTGGTTCAAAGATTCTAGATGACAGCTTTCTGTCATGCCACTTTTTTTATTTTTCTTTATAAAGCTTGGCATTTTCGAAAGCTGTGAATCTGAATTCCTCTAGCTCATTTAGCTGGAGCAATCGTTTTTCTCCTGCTAATTTGGCATCTAAGTTTAGGAATCTAGTTGCCCAGTAGGCCTTATGTTCCAGTTCCACGGGCAAGTGGCATGCCTTACCATACACGAGTTGGTATGGAGAGGTCCCTATAGGGGTCTTGAATGCTGTTCTGTAAGCCCACAGAGCATCATCCAAGCTCCTTGCCCAATCCTTTCTACGGGTACTTACTGTCCATTCCAGGATTCTCTTTAATTCTCTATTAGAGACTTCAGCTTGCCCATTGGTTTGTGGATGATATGGTGTGGCCACTTTGTGGCGAATTCCATACCGAACCATGGCAGAGTAAAGCTGTTTATTGCAGAAGTGAGTGCCCCCATCACTGATTAACACTCTAGGGACACCAAACCTGCTAAAGATATGTTTCTGGAGGAACTTCAGCACTGTTTTAGTATCATTGGTGGGTGTGGCAATAGCCTCAACCCATTTTGATACATAGTCAACTGCCACCAGAATATAAGTGTTTGAGTATGATGGTGGGAAAGGTCCCATGAAGTCAATTCCCCATACATCAAACAACTCTATTTCCAAGATTCCTTGTTGAGGCATGGCGTAACCATGAGGCAGATTACCAGCTCTTTGGCAACTGTCACAATTACGTACAAACTCTCGGGAATCTTTATAGAGTGTGGGCCAATAGAAGCCACATTGGAGGACCTTGGTGGCTGTTCGCTCACCTCCGAAATGGCCTCCATATTGAGATCCGTGGCAATGCCATAGGATTCTCTGTGCTTCCTCTCAGGGGACACACCTACGGATAATTCCGTCTGCACATCTCTTAAAGAGATAAGGTTCATCCCACAAGTAGTACTTTGCATCAGTAACTAATTTCTTCTTTTGTATTCTATTGTACTCCTTGGGTATGAACCTTGCAGCTTTATAGTTTGCAATATCGGCAAACCATGGTGCTTCCTGAATGGCAAATAGATGCTCATCAGGGAACGTCTCAGAGATCTCAAGAAAGGGGAGGGACGTCCCTTTCACTGGCTCTATCCGGGACAGATGATTAGCCACTTGGTTCTCTGTCCCTTTTCTGTCTCTTATTTCTATATCAAACTCTTGCAGAAGCAATACCCATCTGATGAGCCTGGGTTTTGAATCCTGCTTTGTGAGTAGATATTTAAGAGCAGCATGGTCAGTATACACAATCACTTTTGATCCTACTAAGTATGATCTGAACTTGTCAATGGCGTAAACCACTGCAAGTAGTTCTTTTTCTGTGGTTGTGTAATTTTTCTGGGCATCATTTAGAACGCGACTGGCATAATAAATGACATGCAGAAGCTTGTCATGCCTCTGTCCCAATACTGCACCAATGGCATGATCACTGGCATCACACATTAACTCAAATGGCAATGTCCAGTCTGGTGCAGAAATGACTGGTGCTGTGACCAGCTTAGCTTTCAGCGTTTCAAACGCCTGCAGGCATGCTGTGTCAAACACAAATGGTGTGTCAGTAGCTAGCAGATTGCTTAGAGGTTTTGCGATTTTTGAAAAATCCTTTATAAACCTCCTATAGAATCCTGCATGCCCCAGAAAGCTTCTGATTGCCTTAACATTGGTAGGTGGTGGTAATTTTTCAATTACCTCTATTTTTGCTTGATCCACCTCTATTCCCTTGTTTGAGATTTTATGCCCAAGAACAATTCCTTCAGTCACCATGAAGTGACACTTTTCCCAGTTTAAAACTAGGTTGGTTTCTTGGCATCTTTTCAGAACAAGTTTCAGGTGATCAAGACAGGAGCTGAATGAGTCTCCATATACTGAGAAGTCATCCATGAAGACTTCCAGAAATTTTTCCACCATGTCAGAGAAAATAGAGAGCATGCATCTCTGGAAGGTTGCAGGTGCATTGCATAGCCCAAAGGGCATCCTTCTATAAGCAAACACTCCGGATGGACATGTGAATGCTGTTTTCTCTTGATCCTGGGGATCTACTGCAATCTGGTTATAGCCTGAGTAGCCATCCAAAAAGCAGTAATAATCATGACCTGCTAGTCTTTCTAGCATCTGGTCTATGAATGGTAAAGGAAAATGATCCTTTCTGGTGGCTGTATTGAGCCTTCTGTAGTCAATACACATGCGCCACCCTGTAACTGTTCTTGTAGGAACCAGTTCATTTTTTTCATTATGAATCACTATCATGCCTCCCTTTTTTGGGACGACTTAAACAGGGCTCACCCAGGGGCTGTCAGAAATAGGATAAATAATCCCAGCCTCCAGTAATTTGGTGACCTCTTTCTGCACCACTTCCTTCATGGCTGGATTTAGCCGCCTCTGTGGTTGAACCACTGGTTGGCATTATCCTCCAATAGGATTTTGTGCATGCATCTAGCTGGGCTTATGCCCTTAAGATCACCTATGGACCACCCAAGAGCTGTCTTGTGTGTCCTTAGCACTTGAATAAGTGCTTCCTCTTCCTGTGAATTTAAAGCAGAGCTTATGATCACTGGAAAAGTGTCACCTTCTCCTAGAAATGCATATTTCAAGGATGGTGGCAGTGGCTTGAGCTCTGGTTTAGGAGGTTTTTCCTCTTTCAGAAGAAAGTTCAGAGGCTCTTTCATGTCCCCTGAATCCTCCAAATCAGGCTGAACATCTTTAAAGATGTTTTCCAACTCTGATTCGAGACTCTCAGCCATGTTGATCTCTTCTACCAAAGAGTCAATAAGGTCAACTTTCATGCAGTCTGTTGATGTGTCTGGATGCTGCATGGCTTTGATAGCGTTCAATTTGAACTCGTCATCGTTGACTCTCAGGGTTATTTCCCCCTACTGGACGTCAATGAGGGATCGTCCAGTTGCTAGGAAGGGTCTTCCTAGAATGAGAGTAGCACTCTTGTGCTCCTCCATTTCCAGCACAACAAAGTGAGTGGGAAAGGCGAATGGCCCAACTTTGACAATCATGTCCTCAATCACGCCTGATGGGTATTTAGTGGAACCATCAGCAAGTTGGAGACATATCCGGGTTGGTTTAACTTCTTCAGTTAAGCCAAGCTTCCTGATAGTGGATGCAGGTATCAGGTTGATGCTTGCCCCAAGATCGCATAAAGCTGTCTTGGTGAAATCACCTTCTAATATGCATGGTATCAGAAAACTCCCAGGGTCTTTAAGCTTTTCAGGAAAGCTTTTCAGAATGACTGCACTGCATTCTTCAGTGAGGAGAACTCTTTCTGTTTCTCTCCACTCCTTTTTATGACTCAAGATCTCTTTTATGAACTTGGCATAAGAAGGTATTTGCTCAAGTGCCTCTGCAAATGGAATCTTTATTTCAAGAGTCCTTAGATAATCTGCAAAGCGAGCAAATTGCTTATCCTGCTCCTCTTTCCGGAGTTTTTGAGGATAAGGTATCTTGGCTTTATATTCCTCAACCTTAGTGGTTAAAGAAGCCTTTTTAGAGGGGTTGTTGTCAGCACTTGTGTGTGTCTGATCCCTCACTGTCAATTGAATGCCAGAGTCAGAAGCTGGAGTGACGTTAGACGCCAGCTCACTGTCTGTTCCTGGCGCCTGAACGCCAGAAATGTGCCCCTGTTGGGCGTTCAACGCCAGATTCTTGCCCATTTCTGGCGTTGAACGCCAATCCTGCCTTGTTTCTGGCGCTGAACGCCAGCTTTGGGCATGGTCTGGGCGTTCAGCGCCAGCCTTCCACCCATTTTCTGGCGTTTTAGTGCCAGAATTATTTTTCCCTGGGCTCTTACTGTCCTCAGGGGAATCTTTGGTGGGTTGCTCATTTCTTGAATTTTTGATGCCTTGAGGTGGGGTATTTAATGTTTTCCCACTTCTTAATTGAACTGCTTGGCATTCTTCTGCTATTTGCTTTAATAGCTGCTGCTTTGTTTGCTTAAACTGTTCTTCCATATGTATATTAGCTATCCTTGTCTCCTGTAACCTGTCTTTGAATTCAGCTAGCTGCTTTGTTAGAAAATCTAATTGCTGATTGAATTCAGCAGCTTGTTTTACAGTACTGAATTCAGCAGTTACTGTTTTAACCTCTTCATTCATGGAAGGGTTGCTGCTTAGATACAGATGCTGATTCCTGGAAACTGTATCAATGAGCTCTTGAGCCTCTTCGATTGTCTTTCTCATATGGATAGATCCACCAGCTGAGTAATCTAAAGACATCTGAGCTCCTTCTGCAAGCGCATAGTAGAAGATGTCTAACTGAACCCACTCTGAAAATATTTCAGAGGGGCATTTTCGTAGCATCTCTCTGTATCTTTCCCAGGCATCATAAAGAGATTCATTATCTCCTTGTTTAAAGCCTTGGATGTCCAGCCTTAGCTGTGTCATCCTTTTTGGAGGGAAATATTGATTCAGGAATTTTTCTGTCAGCTGTTTCCATGTTCTTATGCTGGCCTTAGGTTGGTTATTTAACCACCTCTTAGCTTGATCTTTTACAGCAAATGGAAACAGTAATAGTCTGTAGACATCCTGATCTATTTCCTTATCATGTACTGTGTCAGCAATCTGTAGAAACTGTGCCAGAAACTCTATAGGTTCTTCCTGTGGAAGACCGGAATACTGGCAACTTTGCTGCACCATGATAATGAGCTGAGGATTCAACTCAAAGCTACTAACTCCAATGGAGGGTATGCATATGCTACTCCCATATGAAGCAGTAGAGGGGTTAGAATATGACCCCAGAGTCCTCCTGGACTGTTCATTTTCACTTATGTCCATGATGGATCTATGGATATAACTTGGACTGATTTACCTTTTTATTTATTTTATTTTATAAGAAGTAAATACTTAAATAAAATAAAATAACTAAAAAGAATTTGAATTTTGAAAATATTTTTTTTTTTTTTTCGTAAAAAAAATTAAAATTAATTAGTTAAAAAAAAACAGAAATTTTTGAAAAAGAGGGAGGATATCTTCGAAAATTTGAGAGAGAGATAGTTAGTTAGGTAGTTTTGAAAAAGTTAAGAAACAAACAAAAAATTAGTTAGTTAGTTGCAACAAATTTTGAAAAGATAAGAAGTTAGGAAGTTAGGAGAGATATTTTTGAAAAGATATTTTTGAATTTAGTGGGGAGAGAGAAAAACAATAAGATAGTACAAGATTTAAAATTTTTAGATCTAATGCTCCTTGTTTTTGAGATTTTGGAGGGAAAACACCAAGGAACACCAAACTTAAAAATTTTAAGATCAAGACACAAGGAAAACTCAAGAACACTTTGAAGACTCACAAGAACACAAGAACATGAAGGAAGAACACCAAACTTAAAATTTTTAGAAAACCAAACCAAAATTTTCGAAAATCAAAGGGGAATCAACAAGAAAACACCAAACTTAAAGTTTGGCACAAGATTTAATAGAAAAAAAAATATTTTTGAAAAAGAAGGTTTTGAAAAGAGTATAAAAGATTCTAACCCAATTACCAAGAACACAGATTAACGCTCTAGCCAAATGAGTTATGGGACCTTAAAAAAAATTTTAGGAAAGATTATTTTTGAAAACACCAAACTTAAGATTTGGCACAGGATTTAATAGAAAAATTATTTTTGAAAAAGGTTTTTAAAAATATGATAGCCAATTATCATGAACATAAACACCACGTTCTAATTAATTGAGCTATAAATTTAAAGTGTTTTAACAAGGGATAAATAATAAAAGACTCTAAACCAAAAAAAGAAAGATTTTTTCCTAATCTAAGCAACAAAATAATCCGTCAGTTGTTCAAACACGAACAATCCCCGGCAACGGCGCCAAAAACTTGGTGCACGAATTGTGAATCACACTTTTCACAAAGCGTACCACTAACCAGCAAGTGCACTGGGTCGTCCAAGTAATACCTCACGTGAGTAAGGGTCGAATCCCACGGAGATTGTTGGTTTGAAGCAATCTATGGTTATCTTGTAAATCTTAGTCAGGAAGTCAATTATGTTTATCAGTTGAATTGCGAATAAACAATAGAGCATGGATTAAAGGTTACTTATTATGCAGTAATGGAGAATATGTTGGAGTTTTGGAGATGCTTTGTCCTCTGAATCTCTGCTTTCCTCTGTCTTCTGATTCACGCACGCACGTCCCCCTATGGTAAGCTATGTGTTGGTGGATCACCGTTGTCAATGGCTACCTTCCATCCTTCCAGTGAAAACTACGCTCACGCGCTCTGTCACAGCACGGCTAATCACCGGTTGGTTCTCGATCCGGTTGGAATAGGATTTACTATCCTTTTGCGTCTGTCACTAACGCCCAGCCTTCAGAAGTTTAAAGCTCGTCACAGTCATTCAATCCTTGAATCCTACTCGGAATACCACAGACAAGGTTTAGACTTTCCGGATTCTCATGAATGCTGCCATCAGTTCTTGCTTATACCACGGAGATTCTGATTAAGGAATCTAAGAGATACTCATTCAATCGTATATAGAATGGAGGTGGTTGTCAGGCACGCGTTCATGGTTTGAGGAAGGTGATGAATGTCACGGATCATCACCTTCATCACAGTTAAGCGCAAATGAACATCTTAGATAGGAACAAGCGTGTTTGAATGGAAAACAGAAATACTTGCATTAATTCATTGAGACACAACAGAGCTCCTCACCCCCAACAATGGGGTTTAGAGACTCATGCCATCAGAGAATACAAAGTTTAGATCTGAAATGTCATGAGATACAAAATAAGTCTCTAAAAGTTGTTTAAATACTAAACCAGTAGCCTAGGGTTAGAAAATATGAGTGGACTATGATGGATGATGCAGAGATCCACTTCTGGGGCCCACTTGGTGTGCTGGGGCCCACTTGGTGTGTGCTGGGGATGAGACTTTAAGCAATTCACGTGCAGAGGCCATTTGTGGAGTTGAACGCCAGTTTTTGTGCCAGTTTGGGCGTTCAACTCCAGTTTTTTATCCTTTTCTGGCGCTGGACGCCAGATTTGGGCAGAAGGATGGCGTTGAACGCCAGTTTACGTCGTCAATTCTTGTGCAAAGTATGGACTATTATATATTGCTGGAAAGCCCTGGATGTCTACTTTCCAACGCAATTGGAAGCACGCCATTTCGACTTCTGTAGCTCCAGAAAATCCACTTTGAGTGCAGGGAGGTCAGAATCCAACAGCATCAGCAGTCCTTTTTCAGCCTGAATCAGATTTTTGCTCAGCTCCTTCAATTTCAGCCAGAAAAATATCTGAAATTACAGAAAAACACACAACTCATAGTAAAGTCCGGAAACATGAATTTTTCCTAAAAACTACTGGAAATAAACTAAAAACTAACTAAAACATACTCAAAACTATATGAAATTATCCCCAAAAAGTGTATAAAATATCCGCTCATCATTGGCACATGAATTCCTCCCTGGCCTTCCAACGTTTGCACCAACGTTAGCCCCCTAGCTTGGAGGCTAACGTTGGCACATGAAAATTCAATGGGGAAGGAGCAAAAGTTTGCGCCAACGTTAGCCCCCTAACTTGGTGGCTAATGTTGGCGCCACTAGCACACAAGGCAAGGCCAACGTTAGGGTCAAAGTTAGACCCCTAACGTTGGCACCAACGTTCATACCAGCAAATTGTGCTGGCTGCTATGAAAAGTTGGAGCCAAAGTTAGACTGGCTCAAACTTTTGGTCCAACTTTTGCTAACCTCAAAACCGGTTCAATTGGTTCACTTTGGTTCTTCTTCAAACTTCAAGAGCAATCAACCAAGGCCTCTTTCAACCCAATTCCACCAAGAGCAAAGGCCCAACTCAAGGCTTGAAGATCATTTGAAGAAAGTGTATAAATAGGATAGAATTCAAGTTCTTCACGGAGCTTTCCTTTTGGAATTTTCATAATAGTTTTCGGAGAGCTTTTGTTATTGAGTGAACTTTAATTTCTTTGTTTCCATTGCTTTCAATTTCATTTTACATTTGTCTTGGATCTTGGATTGGAGAATTGAAGAAATTCTGTTTCAATCTCAATCTTGGATCTCTCTGTTTCTTTACTGTTAATTGAATTTCATTTCCGGTTAACTGCTCTTCATCTATTCTCTTTGTAATTTACAATTCCCTTGCAATTGTTCTTGTTGGATCTAGGAAGGCATTGAGATCTAGACTTGGTTTTCTAGTCTCTGGGTCCTGAGATCCAAATCCCCAATTTACATTCTGTTTCTTTCCTTTCTATGTTCATTTACTTTTCTGCTTCATATCCGGTTCAATCTCAATTCCCTTTCCCTCTTCTGTTTAATGCAATTCAACTTTCCCTTGTTTAAATTCTGCAAATCCATTCCCCAATTCCCTTTACAATTCCAGCTGTTTACATTTCTTGCACTTTAAGATTCCGTAATTTACATTTCTTGCACTTTAAGTTTCTGCTATTTAATTTCTTGTCCTTTACGTTTCAGCAATTTATTTCTTGTTCTCTTTACTTCAATGCAATTTAATTCTGCAAGTCACAAAACCATCAACCAAATCTTGATTCGCTTGACTAAATCAACCACTAAGCTAAAATTGCTCAATCCTTCAATCCCTGTGGGATCGACCTCACTCCCGTGAGTTTTTATTACTTGATACGACCCGGTACACTTGCCGGTTAGATTTGTGTGTTTTGGGAGAGATTTATTTTTCCTCCAAAATACTCATCAAGTTTTTGGCGCCGTTGCCAGGGATTGATTAGATTGACAATGATTAAGTGAGGTGGTAATCTAGATCAAGCACTTTTTCTTTAATTTTGATTAACCCACTAACTGTTTGATTTTTTGCTTAAACTAACTAACACTTCAATCTGGCAGTAAATTGAAGTGTCACTGGTTTTATGCATTTCTCATGCTCTGCTTGTATGTCAGGCACAATAAGAACCATACCCAATTTTCATGAACAAGACGAAAGAACTCTCAGGAGGTTAAGAAGAGCTGAAAGAGGGAAAAATATTGTTGGAGAAGAGGAATCAGACAAAAAATTCCAAGAGATGGAGGAACATTTAACCAATCCACCAGGTGGAGAAGACAACAACAATGGTAACCCACCCCAGAGGAGAGTTTTGGCTTCCTATACCTTTGCAAATCCTAGACATTGTGGGAGCAGCATCTTGGCTCCAAACGTCAATGCTAACAATTTTGAACTCAAGCCACAACTCATCACTTTGGTTCAGAACAATTGCTCTTTTGGTGGAGGACCACTTGAGGACCCACACCAACATTTATCCACTTTCTTGAGGATATGCAATACTGTCAAAACTAATGGAGTGCCCCCTGACAGCTACAAGCTGATGCTATTCCCATTTTCTCTCAAGGACAAGGCCACTCAATGGTTAGAATCTTTTCCAAGAGACAGCATCAACAACTGGGATGATTTGGTAACTAAATTCCTTGCCATTTACACAAATGGAGGCCGAACCCATCTATGAGGCATGCGAGAGGTACAAGGCTCTGATCAGGAAATGTCCCCCTGCTATGTTTAATGAGTGGGAGAAGCTTCAAAACTTCTATGAAGGCTTAACACTGAAATCTCAGGAAGCTTTGGATCATTCAGCTGGAGGTTCCTTGCAACTCATGAAAACTGCAGAAGAGGCTCAAGAACTCATTGATATGGTGTCCAACAACCAATATTTCTTTGCTCATCAAAGAGGCCGCCAACCATCACAAAGGAGAGGAGTAATGGAGCTAGAAGGAGTGGATTCAATCCTAGCTCAAAACAAGATGATGCAGCAGCAAATTCAGCAACAATTTGAGCAAATGGCCAAGAGAATTGATAGTCTCCAAGTTGCAGCAGTCAACACTAGCCAATCATCAATCACATGGGGACAGAGTGAAGAAACTCAAGAAGAACAACAACAAAAGCAAGTACAGTATATGCACAACCAAGGACCAAATGAAGTGTATGGTGATACATACAATCCATCCTAGAAGAACCACCCAAACCTCAGATGGGGAGATAACCATGCCCAAAACCAACAACCATGGCAGAGGAACTCAAACCAACACAACCCAAGAAGCAACCAAAATCACAACCAGCAGCAGACTAACCAAAACCCCTACAGAAAACCTCAAAACAACTACCCCAACATCAACCAATACCAATCTAATAACCAACCAACCAACCAAAATGCCTACCATCCACCACCCACATCTCATAACCCACCTCAAATATCACCTGAAGCCCAAAGAATCACTCACTTGGAGGCCATGATAGACAAAATGCTGAAACACCAGGAAATGGTAGCCAAGAATTAGGAAGCCTCCCTGAAGAGCCTAGAGAGACAGATGGGGCAACTCTCCAAGCAAGTATCTATTGAGAGACCTTCAAACTCACTACCCAGTGACACAATTCCAAATCCCAAGGAAGAATGCAAGGCAATACAATTAAGGAGTGGGAGAACATTGATAAGCAACAATGACACTACAAGGAAGCAAGCAGAGAACATCAAAGAACCAACGGAGGATGAGAAGCAAACAAAGGCAGATGAGGCTAAGGAGCAAGTTGTGATGCCAAACAAAGACACTGAGAAACTCAAAGAGAAGGACAACCAGCCACATAGCTCAAAAGAAGTAGCTCAGGGGCAGCAGCAAATAGGAAAAAGCATCACACCTCCACTGCCATATCCCCAGAGGTTCAACAAAGAGGTTAAAGACCAGCATTTTCACAAATTCCTTGAGATCTTTAAGAAGCTAGAAATTAATATCCCCTTTGCTGAAGCACTTGAGCAAATGCCTCTATACTCCAAGTTTCTGAAGGATCTCATCAACAAGAAAAGAAGCTGGGATGAGAAAGAAACCATAATGATTACTGAGGAATGCAGGACCTTGATTCAAAAGGGGCTTCCTCCCAAGCTTGAGGACCCAGGGAGCTTCCTGTTGCCTTGCACCATTGGGGAATTGACCATCACTAAAGCAATGTGCGATCTCGGAGCAAGTATTAACTTAATACCATCCTCCTTGGTGAAAAAGCTGAATATAGAGGAGGTCAAACCAGTACAAATGTCTTTGGAGCTGGTAGACAAGTCAATGGTATACCCCAGGGGTGTAATTGAAAATCTTTTGGTCAAGGTGGACAGTTTTATTTACCCTGCTGATTTTGTGGTTCTAGAATCAAACGATGATGATGGTGAGTCTGTTATACTGGGAAGGCCATTCTTGGCCACTGCTAGAGCTATCATAGACGTAGAGGAAGGGGAATTAACTCTAAGGATGCATGACCAGAGTGTTACTCTGAAGGTTTTACCAGAGGCACAATTTAGCAGGGAGAAGAAAGACTATATAAAAAATGACCAGGAAAGTCACAGCAACATCCCAATGCTAAGGATTGTGCAGACTGATGAAAAAGTCCAAGAGGGTATTAGAGTATTAGCCACTGAAAATAGAGGCCCCCAAGGAAAGCCTATGGCCAGAAAAGAAAGATCAACAAAAGGAAAGATGAAACGCAGAAACAAAGCAAAAAGGGGCTGGAAGAATAGAAAGATTCCAACAGAGGGGCTTTCCAAAGGTGACAAAGTGCAACTGATATATCAACAGCTGGGGGCAAATCAACAAACCGAGGATTACTACACTGTCAGCAACATACTATCATTAGAGCATGCTGAAATAGAACACCAGAAAACAAAGAAGAGGATCACGGTCAGAGGAGATAAATTGAGGCCCTACAAGCACCAACCACCATAAAAGAAAGTCTCAATGTCAAGCTAGTGACAATAAAAGAGCGATCCATGGGAGGCAACCCATGCTTTAAGATTCATGTCATTTTAAATTCAATAAGTTATGATCATTTGAGCATGAATTCGTTTCTCTTTTCATGAACATGTCCATTGACTGCATGCACTGTTATGAAACATATACTAAGTTTAGTGTGCCTCCAAGCACACTAAACCAATGTTACAAAGAATTTCGTTTCACATGCTTAAAATATTTTGATAGAGCATATGGCCGAACACTAAGTTTGGTGTCCACATAGCTTCATGAAAATTTGAAACTCATGCATCAATAATCATACATTTGTTATTTTCCAAAACCTTATAAATAGAAAAATTCTTATTCAGTGATGAAGGCATTAATTGTGATGTATCCTTTGAAAAGAAACAAGTTTGGTGTTCATCAAACCTTGATGCACCGATTCAAGGATACAATTAATCCTTCATGAAAAAAAAAAAAAGAAAAAGAAAGTGTAATGGAAACAATTCTTATGAACATGTAACATTTGAACTTCACTAGTTGGAGGAAGAGACTCATTTCTTTATACATTACCAAACATTAAGTTTGGTGTCCTCCAAAGAGAGTGTCACGGTTCAAATGAGATAAGAATTGATGGTTCACAAAGTTTTAATAAAAAGCACACCCTTGCTACGGTTGGATAAGACTAATGTATGTTGTCTTGTTGTGGTGACTAGGAGGTCAAAGAATCTTCAAAGAAAAAGACAAGACAAAGGAAAGCATAGCATAAGGACAAAATCCCATCACATGCTTCAAGAAAGAAATCTGCCACTCCTTGAGAATGATCACGGCAAAGGCAAGGGAAGGAGCAAATTTTGTCTTCATTCATCCATACATGCACACCTTTGATCCCCATAGTGTCTAATTGCATCCTAGCCCTTCATTGCTCATTTAAAAGCATACCACCTTCAAGCCATGCACATGACCGAATCACTTCTCAACATAACAAGCTTTGTGCAACCTTTCTCTTACTTTAAACTCCAACCACTTAAACTTCTCTTCTTAATTTCTTGTCATAGGAAGTCCGGTCCTAATTTCTTTCTCCTCCAAACATACATCAAACTCTCCAACATTCTTCACATTCCCTCTCAACCAACCAAGTGATCATGGCATCCTCCTCAAGAACCAAACGACGAAAAGGAAAAGATCCAATAGTGGAGGAAGAAACACATGAATATGACCAACGGAGGTTCAAGTCTTGGTTTCATCAAATGCAAATTCAATGGATGAACGAGAAAAGAATCTATCCTAAAATTCCATTCATGTTGCCGGATGATGGATGTCAAGAAATGAAGAACAAAATCCGGAAGAGGAGATGGGATGAACTTACATCACCAGCCACCCGAATTAATACCAATATCATAAGAGAGTTCTATGCAAATGTCCCAAGGCTTGACATGCGTGAGCCCCCAACGTACAAGAGCTATGTGCGGGGGGTGGAAGTAGACTTTAGCCCGGATGCAATCAAAAAAGTCTTGAAACTAAAGTCAGTCCGCTTTGATGAACCGGGATACCAACAAAGATTGAATGAGGATCAGGATTATGAAGAGATTGCGAGAGACATTTGTTTTGAGAACTCAGAGTGGGAAGGAGATAACAAGAACAGATACAAGTTCCTGAAGAGATGTAACCTCACTCCGGAAGCAAAAGGATGGTATGAGTTGATGAAAAGATCAATTCTGGGCACAGTAAACACCTCGGAAGTTAACAGGGAGAGAGCCGTGATGCTGCATTGTATCATGGTGGGTGGAGAGATAAGAGTTCATGATATCCTTGCAAGAGACATTCAAAAGCTAGCTGAAAAGAATTCGGCCGGATCTTGGTTGTACTATCCAAGTACCATTTGGAGGTTGTGTGCAAAGGCTAAAGTTCCATTGGAAGAGGAGAATCCAATGTGGTTAAGCCAAGGCATGCCCATAACCATTGAACGAATGATGATGCCCCTTGAAGCACATCAAGGCCGAAGACCACATGGAGGAAGGGAAAGAGAAGAGCCAATGGAAGAAGATGAGCCACACATAGAAGAAGAGCCACAAGAGGAGGAGGAACAGCCACACTTTTTCCCACATGGTAATATGGATATGACTCAAATGCAAGAAGCAATAGGAAGATTGTCTCAACAGTACACGAGAATCCAAGAAAGGCAAGAGGAATACCATTCTCTGTACATGAAGAACCAACAAGCACAAGAAGAAAGAGAGCTAAGAATAATGAGCAAACAAAGTGAATTCGAGTCAAAATTCCTTGTGATGCAAGAAGAACATGCCTTTCAATCTCATGAATCTTTTGGGAAGTTGGAACAAATGC
The DNA here is from genome assembly GCF_059453495.1 of Arachis ipaensis. Lineage (NCBI taxonomy): Eukaryota > Viridiplantae > Streptophyta > Magnoliopsida > Fabales > Fabaceae > Arachis > Arachis ipaensis. The sequence goes on from NC_142435.1 coordinate 92,916,468, forward strand.
AAGCTGAAAGTTTGAAGGCTTTCAAGGAGTTCACAACACTCCAAGATGCAAGGTATGAAGTACAAGCCGATTACAACGTCAATAGCCAAATCAAACTAAACTATATTGGAGAATATTTGCACAACATAGATCCGGCGTTCCCAACTTTTGATGAATTCTTCAAAATGAGAAGTGAGGTAGAAGTAAGCAGGGCTATGAGACTTGAAGATAGAGTGGAAGAGGCTATGAATAAGGCTGGCTTTTGGCAAGATCAACAGGCACCAAACAAGGATGGTGGGAACACTAGCAGCCAAGTGTATGAAAGGAGAAAGAAAAGGCATGACAAATGAAAGGTGGACTTGCTCCTTATTCATCACTACAAAATCTATCTGTTCTAAGTTGTCTTTGCATTTTTAAGTAGTCATTTAAAAGTCTTTGCATTATGTTTGTTTCTTTTAAAATAAGTAGGCTAGTTTATGTGTGTGCTTGTGTGTTTATTTTCACTTGACAAGAAGCATGTGTTGTCCCCTGCATCTTTAAATTCAATAAAAGAACAGTTTGAATGTGAAGTAAAATGGTTTCTGTTAGATAGAAGTGGAATAAAAGTAAGTGGTGGTATGTGTGTGATTGTATAATAGCTCACTTTTAGTGGATAGAGAGCTAGGATATCTCCTTCTAAGTAAAGAGTGGCCTACTGTCTATGAATCTCAATTGAATTAAATTCCTTGGTTAGAAAGAAAAACAAAAAGAAGGAAAGAAAAAAAAAAGATAGCCAAAAAGTGGCAGAACAAAAGAAAAACAAAAAGAAACAAAGCTGGACACCAATAGCTTGAACTTTGAAATATATGCCTGTGATGTCTTTGTACTAGGATCTGCTTGGATTAGTAAGCTCTTAGGAGATTTGGGTTAACTAATCCGGGATCATCAGCTGAAAGTCCACTATCAAGAGCAACCTAACTACAAGGCATTTAGTAACCCAAAGAGGTGCTGGGCATCAATGTTTTAAGAAGGAATGTGAGCCAAGTGTCTATGGTGAATAATGTATCAAGTATAAAGAAAAGAAAATGAACTTGCTACACATGACACTCAAATAAAGCTTATGAACAAAGTAATAGCCAAGGATAAAGGAATAATGAGAGGTCATAGCAGTATGTCACTTGAAGCTTGAAGGAGACTTTCTAGGCCTAGGAGTCAATAAGAAGTGAGTATTGGCATATCCACACAAAACCCCATGAACTATCAATAATACTCTGCTAGCATGAACATCATCTTCTATTTCATTCTTTCTTCTCAATAAATCTTTTCTTGCTTGGGGACAAGCAAGCTTTAAGTTTGGTGTTGTGATGACAAGTCATCCTAGCCTATTTTAGCTAGTCTTTTTCTTTTGTTTTCATTAGAATTATGCACTTTCTTGAGCTACAAGCAAGCTAATTGAGTAGATTTTCATGTTTCCCTTGATTGAACCAACCATATATGAATTCATGCCATTTCATGAGGTTTTATGCTATATTTGTTGCATATTATGAAAGAATGAATATCTCATGATTTTGAGCATAGCTTTGATGAGTTTGGTTGATTAATGATAGGAGAAGAAAGCTTGGAGAAAGGTTGAAGCAAGAAGGAATGGCTAGGAGTGAAGAGAGGACAATGGAAAAAGTGAAATTGAACCAGGAAGCAAGAAGCTGGACCTAAAGTTAGCATCAAACTTTTGCACAAACTTTTGGTTGAAAAGTTAGCCCCAACGTTAGCCCCCTAACTTGGAGGCTAACGTTGAAACTTGAAAATTCTCCCCTGGGCTCCAAAAGTTTGCGCCAACGTTAGCCCCCTAACTTGGAGGCTAACGTTGGCACATGAATTCCTCCCTGGCCATCCAACGTTTGCACCAACGTTAGCCCCCTAACTTGGAGGCTAACGTTGGCACATGAAAATTCAATGGGGAAGGAGCAAAAGTTTGCGCCAACGTTAGCCCCCTAACTTGGTGGCTAACGTTGGCGCCACTAGCACACAAGGCAAGGCCAACGTTAGGGTCAAAGTTAGACCCCTAACGTTGGCACCAACGTTCATACCAGCAAATTGTGCTGGCTGCTATGAAAAGTTGGCTCAAACTTTTGGTCCAACTTTTGCTAACCTCAAAACCGGTTCAATTGGTTCACTTTGGTTCTTCTTCAAACTTCAAGAGCAATCAACCAAGGCCTCTTTCAACCCAATTCCACCAAGAGCAAAGGCCCAACTCAAGGCTTGAAGATCATTTGAAGAAAGTGTATAAATAGGATAGAATTCAAGTTCTTCAGGGAGCTTTCCTTTTGGAATTTTCATAATAGTTTTCGGAGAGCTTTTGTTATTGAGTGAACTTTAATTTCTTTGTTTCCATTGCTTTCAATTTCATTTTACATTTGTCTTGGATCTTGGATTGGAGAATTGAAGAAATTCTGTTTCAATCTCAATCTTGGATCTCTCTGTTTCTTTACTGTTAATTGAATTTCATTTCCGGTTAACTGCTCTTCATCTATTCTCTTTGCAATTTACAATTCCCTTGCAATTGTTCTTGTTGGATCTAGGAAGGCATTGAGATCTAGACTTGGTTTTCTAGTCTCTGGGTCCTGAGATCCAAATCCCCAATTTACATTCTGTTTCTTTCCTTTCTATGTTCATTTACTTTTCTGCTTCATATCCGGTTCAATCTCAATTCCCTTTCCCTCTTCTGTTTAATGCAATTCAACTTTCCCTTGTTTAAATTCTGCAAATCCATTCCCCAATTCCCTTTACAATTCCAGCTGTTTACATTTCTTGCACTTTAAGATTCCGTAATTTACATTTCTTGCACTTTAAGTTTCTGCTATTTAATTTCTTGTCCTTTACGTTTCAGCAATTTATTTCTTGTTCTCTTTACTTCAATGCAATTTAATTCTGCAAGTCACAAAACCATCAACCAAATCTTGATTCGCTTGACTAAATCAACCACTAAGCTAAAATTGCTCAATCCTTCAATCCCTGTGGGATCGACCTCACTCCCGTGAGTTTTTATTACTTGATACGACCCGGTACACTTGCCGGTTAGATTTGTGTGTTTTGGGAGAGATTTATTTTTCCTCCAAAATACTCATCAAGGAGCTCTGCTATGTTTCGATAAATTAATGCAACTATTTCTGTTTTCTATTCAAACACGCTTGTTTCTATCTAAGATGTTTATTCGCACTTCAATATGATGGATGTGATGATCGGTGACACTCATCATCATCCTCAACCTATGAACGCGTGCCTGACAACCACATCCGTTTTACTTCGATTGAATGAATATCTCTTAGATTCCTTAATCAGAATCTTCGTGGTGTAAGCTAGAATCCATTGGCAGCATTCCTGAGAATCTGGAAAGTCTAAACCTTGTCTGTGGTATTCCGAGTAGGATTCAGGGATTGAATGACTGTGACGAGCTTCAAACTCACAAGGGTTGGGCATAGTGACAGACGCAAAAGGATCAATGGATCCTATTCCAGCATGAGTGGGAACCGACAGATGATTAGCCGTGCGGTGACAGCGCACCTGGACCTTTTTCACTGATAGGACGAATGGTAGCCATTGACAACGGTGACCCACCAACACACAGCTTGCCATATGAGGAACCTTGCGTGCGTGAAGAAGAAGACAGCGAGAAAGCAGAGATTCAGAAGACAAAGTATCTCCAAAACTCCAACATATTCTCCATTACGGAAGAACAAGTATTTAATCCATGCTCTTTTATTCTCCGCAATTCATACTGATAATTATAATTGATTTCCTGACTAAGATTTACAAGATAACCATAGATTTCTTCAAACCAACAATCTCCGTGGGATCGACCCTTACTCACGTAAGGTATTACTTGGACGACCCAGTGCACTTGCTGGTTAGTTGTGCGAAGCTGTGAGAAATAGTCCATTAATATTGGCATACACAATTTCGTGCACCATGTTTTTGGCGCCGTTGCCGGGGATTGTTCGAGATTGAACAACTGACGGTTCATCCTGTTGTCTTTTGGGTCAGAGTCTTTTGCTTTCTTTTCAAAAATCTTTCAAAAGATTTTTATTTTTCTTTATTAATCTGTGATTTGTCTTTGAGTCTTTTATTATTGTTCTTGTTAAAATTTTAGAATCCCTATTTTCTTTTTCAAAAGTTTGTCGAAATTTTATTTTTTTTACTAATAATTGAGTTTTTTTTTCTGTTCAAGTTTAGTTTTATATTTTAAGTTTGGTGTCAATTGCATATTTTATATTTTCCTTTAAATTTTTGAATTTGTGTTCTTTGTTTTTCCTGGATCTTCAAGTTGTTCTTGTTTATTTTTCTTGTTTGATCTTTAGTTTTTCTTGTTCTGTTTCTTTTCTTGTTTTTCTTGTGCTTTTTCAAAACATTAGTTTTCGAAAAAATTTATTCTTAGTTATTAAAAATACTTCTTTAAAACAAGTGTTACATTTACAGCTCAATTGGCTAGAGCGTTGGTTTTTGTTCTTGGTAATTGGGTATCTTCTTTTTAAAATCTTTTTTCAAAAATAATTTTTCTTTGATTAAATCTTGTACCAAACTTTAAGTTTGGTGTTTTCTTGTCAATCTTTCTATAATTTTCGAAAATTTTATTGAGGTTTTCTAAAAATTTTAAGTTTGGTGTTCTTTCTTTTGTTCTTGTTGTTCTTGTGAGTCTTCAAAGTGTTCTTGAGTTCTCCTTGTACCTTGATTTTAAAATTTTTATGTTTGGTGTTCCTTGGTGTTTTCCCTCCAAAAATTTTTGAAAACAAGGAGCATTAGATCTAAAAATTTTAAGTCTTGTGCTATCTTATTGTTTTTCTTTTTCCTCTTTAAATCCAAAAATATCTTTTTCCTTTATTTTAATTAATTTTTCGAATTTTTATTTTAAAAATTCAGATTTTATTTTAAAATTTTTATTTTATCTTATCTTAGTTTTAAAATTTCAAAATTCAAATCTTTTTCAAAAAAATCATATCTTTTTCAAAATCTTATCTTATCTTATTTCAAATTTCAAATTTCAAATTTCAAAATTTAAATTTCAAAATTTTAAATTCAAAATTTAATTTTCAAATTTAAAAAAATCAAACCTCTTCAAAATTTAAATCTTTTTCAAATCCTTATCTTATATTGTTGACTTTTCCAAAAATTCAAAATTTAAAATTTAAAATTTCAAAGTTCAAATTTCAAAATTCAAATTTCAAATTTTCAAATTTAAAATTTAATTTTCAAAACTTTTTAATTTAAATTCCTTATCTTCTCTTACCTAGCCTATCTTATCTTTTCTAATCTCAAATTTTAAAATCAAATCTTTTTCATATCTTTTCTTTTTTATTTTTTATTTTATTTTCTTACAAGTATCTTTAATTTTAAGACATATCTTTTTCAAAACTTCCTAACCAATTTCTCTCTCTTCATTTTTTTTTTTTTGAAAATCCTCACCCACATCTTTTTCTAATCTTTTTATTTAATTTAGTTTTTTATTTTCTTTTATTTATTTTTCTTCAAATTTTCGAATTTATAGTCAATTTTTCATTTATTTTCTTTTATTTTATTTTATTTTAATTTCGGTTCTCAAAAAAAAATATTTTTATTTGCAATCCGCATCATCTCCCTTTCTCCATCATGGACCTAAGTGGAAATGAACAGTCCAGAAGGACTCTGGGGTCATATGCTAACCCCACTACTGCTTCATATGGGAGTAGTATCTGTATACCCTCCATTGGAGTCAGTAGCTTTGAGTTGAATCTTCAGCTCATTATCATGGTGCAGCAAAGTTGCTAGTATTCCGGTCTTCCACAGGAAGAACCTATAGAGTTTCTGGCACAGTTTTTACAGATTGCTGACACAGTACACGATAAGAAAGTAGATCAGGATGTCTATAGATTATTACTGTTTCCATTTGCTGTAAAAGACCAAGCTAAGAGGTGGTTAAATAACCAACCTAAGGCTAGCATAAGGACATGGAAACAGCTGTTAGAAAAATTCCTGAATCAATACTTCCCTCCAAAACGGATGACACAGCTAAGGCTGGACATCTAAGGCTTTAAACAAGGAGATAATGAATCTCTTTATGATGCTTGGGAGAGATACAGAGAGATGCTAAGAAAATGCCCCTCTGAAATATTTTCAGAATGGGTGCAGCTAGACATCTTCTATTATGGGCTTACAGAGAAAGCTCAGATTTTTCTAGACCACTCAGCTGGTGGATCTATACACATGAGAAAGACAATTGAAGAAACTCAAGAGATCATTGATACAGTTGCCAGAAATCAGCATCTATACCTAAATAGTGAATCTTCCTTGAAAGAAGAGGCTAAAACAGTAACTGCTGAACTCAGTCCTGCAGAACAAGTTACTGAAATCAATCAGCAATTAGACTTTCTAACAAAACAGCTGGCCGAATTCAAGGAGATACTACAAGACACAAGAATGGCTAATATAAATATGGAGGTACAGTTGAAGAAAACAGAACAACAGTTATCAAAACAAATAACAGAAGAGTGCCAAGCAGTTCAATTAAGAAGTGGGAAAATATTAAATACCTCACTTCAAGGCAGCAGGAAGCTAAGAAATGAACAAACTGCTATTCAAAATCCCTCTGAGGACAGTAAGAGCCCAGAGAGGAATAACTCTGGCGTCCAAACGCCAGAAATAGGCAGGGATTTGGCGTCAAACGCCCAATGGAAGCTCAGTTTTGGCATTCAAATGCCAGGAACAAGTAAGGAGTTGGCGTCCAACGCCATTCCAGCTTCTAACTCTGGCATTCAAATGCCAGTGAGGGATCAGACACACACAAGTGCTGATAACAACCCCTCTAAAAAGGCTTCTCCAACCACCTCTGTAGGAAATAAACCTGTAGGAACTAAGGTTGAGGAATACAAAGCCAAGATGCCTTATCCTCAAAAACTCTGCCAAGAGGAGCAAGATAAGCAATTTGCTCGCTTTGCAGACTATCTCAGGACTCTTGAAATAAAGATTCCATTTGCAAAGGCACTTGAGCAAATACCCTCTTATGCCAAGTTCATGAAAGAGATCTTGAGTCATAAGAAGGATTGGAGACACACTGAAAGAGTTCTCCTCACTGAAGAATGTAGTGCAGTCATTCTGAAAAGCTTCCCAGAAAAGCTTAAGGATCCCGGGAGCTTTCTGATACCGTGCACATTAGAGGGTAATTGCACCAAGACAGCTTTATGTGATCTTGGGGCAAGCATCAATCTAATACCTGCATCCACTATCAGAAAGCTTGGTTTAATTGAAGAAGTCAAACCAACCCGAATATGCCTCCAACTTGCTGATGGCTCCATTAAATACCCATCAGGCGTGATTGAAGACATGATTGTCAGGGTTGGGCCATTCGCCTTTCCCACTGACTTTGTGGTGCTGGAAATAGAAGAGCACAAGAGTGCTACTCTCATTCTAGGAAGACCTTTCCTAGCAACTGGACAAACTCTCATTGATGTCCAAAAGGGGGAAGTAACCCTGAGAGTCAATAAGGATGAGTTTAAGTTGAATGCTGTCAAGGCTATGCAACATCCAGACACACCAAAAGACTGCATGAAAGTTGATCTCATTGACTCTTTAGTAGAGGAGATCAACATGGCTGCGAGCCTCAAATCAGAGCTGAAAAACATCTTTAAAGATGTTCAGCCTGATTTGGAGGATTCAGAGGAATCGAAAGAACCTCTGAAACTTCCTCAGGAAGAGGAGAAACCTCCTAAACCCGAGCTCAAGCCATTACCACCATCCCTGAAATATGCATTTCTAGGAGAAGGTGACACTTTTCTGGTGATCATAAGCTCTGCTTTAAATCCACTGGAAGAGGAAGCACTACTTCAAGTGCTAAGGACACACAAGACAGCTCTTGGGTGGTCCATAAGTGACCTTAAGGGCATAAGCCCAGCTAGATGTACGCACAAGATCCTTTTGGAGGAAGATGCTAAGCCAGTGGTTCAACCACAGAGGCGGTTAAATCCAGCCATGAAGAAAGTGGTGCAGAAAGAGGTCACCAAGTTACAGGAGGCTGGGATTATTTATCCTATTTCTGATAGCCCCTGGGTGAGCCCTGTCCAAGTTATCCCCAAAAAAGGAGGCATGACAGTGGTTCATAATGAAAAAAATGAACTGGTTCCTACAAGAACAGTTACAGGGTGGCGCATGTGTATTGACTACAGAAGGCTCAATACAGCCACCAGAAAGGATCATTTTCCTTTACCATTCATAGACCAGATGCTAGAAAGACTACCAGGTCATGATTATTACTGCTTTTTGGATGGCTATTCAGGCTACAACCAAATTGCAGTAGATCCCCAGGATCAAGAGAAAATAGCATTCACATGTCCATCTGGAGTGTTTGCTTACAGAAGGATGCCATTTGGGATGTGTAATGCGCTTGCAACCTTTCAGAGATGCATGCTCTCTATTTTCTCTGATATGGTGGAAAAATTTCTGGAAGTCTTCATGGATGACTTCTTAGTATATGGAGACTCATTCAGCTCCTGTCTTGATCACCTGACACTGGTTCTGAAAAGATGCCAAGAGACTAACCTGGTTTTAAACTGGGAAAAATGTCACTTTATGGTGACTGAAGGGATTGTCCTTGGGCACAAGATTTCGAACAAGGGAATAAAGGTGGATCAAGCTAAAGTGGAAGTAATTGAAAAATTACCACCACCTGCCAATATTAAGGCAATCAGAAGCTTTCTGGGGCATGCAGGATTCTATAGGAGGTTTATAAAGGATTTTTCAAAAATTGCAAAACCTCTGAGCAATCTGCTAGCTGCTAACACGCCATTTGTGTTTGACACAAAGTGTCTGCAGGCATTTGAAACTTTGAAAGCTAAGCTGGTCACAGCACCAGTTATTTCTGCACCAGACTGGACATTACCATTTAAACTAATGTGTGATTCCAGTGACCATGCCATTGGTGCAGTACTGGACAGAGGCATGACAAGCTTCTGCATGTTATTTATTATGCTAGCCGTGTTTTAAATGATGCCCAGAAAAATTACACAACCACAGAAAAAGAATTGCTTGCAGTGGTTTATGCCATTGACAAGTTTAGATCATACTTAGTAGGATCAAAAGTGATTGTGTACACTGACCATGCTGCTCTTAAATATCTACTCACAAAGCAGGATTCAAAGCCCATGCTCATAAGATGGGTGTTGCTTCTACAAGAGTTTGATATAGAAATAAGAGACAGAAAAGGGACAGAGAACCAAGTGGCTGATCATCTTTCCGGATGAGCATTTGTTTGCCATTCAGGAAACACCATGGTTTGCAGACATTGCAAACTATAAAGCTGCAAGGTTCATACCCAAAGAGTACAGCAAGCAACAAAAGAAAAAATTAATCACTGATGCAAAGTACTACTTGTGGGATGAACCATATCTCTTTAAGAGATGTGCAGACGGAATAATCCGTAGGTGTGTGCCCAGAGAAGAAGCACAGAAGATCCTATGGCATTGTCATGGATCACAATATGGAGGACATTTCGGAGGTGAACGAACAGCTACAAAAGTTCTCCAATGTGGCTTCTACTGGCCCACTCTCTATAAAGACTCCCGAGAGTTTGTGCGTAACTGTGACAGCTGCCAGAGAGCTGGTAATCTGCCTCATAGTTACACCATGCCTCAGCAAGGGATCTTGGAGATTGAGTTGTTTGATGTATGGGGTATTAACTTCATAGGGCCTTTCCCACCATCATACTCAAACACTTATATTCTGGTGGCAGTCGACTATGTATCCAAATGGGTAGAGGCCATTGCCACACCCACTAATGATACTAAGACCGTGCTGAAGTTCCTTCAGAAACATATCTTCAGCAGGTTTGGTGTCTCTAGAGCACTAATTAGTGATGAGGGCACTCACTTCTGCAACAAACAGCTTTACTCTGCTATGGTCCAGTATAGAATTAACCACAAGGTGGAAACTCCATACCATCCATAGACAAATGGGCAAGCTGAAGTCTCTAATAGAGAACTAAAAAAATCCTGGAACGGACTGTAAGTACCCGTAAAAAGGATTGGGCAAGAAGCTTGGATGATGCTCTGTGGGCTTACAGAACAGCATTCAAGACTCCTATAGGGACCTCTCCATACCACCTTGTGTATGGTAAGGCCTGTCATCTACCCGTGGAATTGGAGCATAAGGCCTACTGGGCAACCAGATTCCTAAACTTTGATGCCAAATTAGCTGGAGAAAAAGATTGCTCCAGCTGAATGAGCTAGAGGAATTCAGACTCACTGCTTTCGAAAATGCCAAGCTTTACAAAGAGAAAGCAAAAAGGTGGCATGATAGAAAGCTATCATCTAGAGTCTTTGAACTAGGACAGAAGGTTCTGCTGTTTAACTCTAGGCTCAGGCTATTCCCCGGAAAATTGAAATCCTGGTGGAGGAGACCATATGTGATTACAAGTGTATCACCATATGGCTATGTGGAGCTTCAAGACATTGATTCTAATAAGAATTTCATTGTTAATGGACAGAGAATCAAGCACTATCTTGAAGGCAATGTTGAGTAAGAGTGCTCAAGACTGAGGCTAGATTAAAAGCTCAGCAAGGTCCAGCTAAAGACAATAAAGAAGCGCTTGTTGGGAGGCAACCCAATGTTATCTAATTATATCTATTTATTTTCTATTGCTATTTTATGTCTTCTTAAGGTTGATGATCATGTGAAGTAACAAAAACTACTGAAAAATCAAAAACAGAATGAAAGACAGCAACAAAAATAGCATACCCTGGAGGGGGAGTATTCTGGCATTTAAACGCCAGAAACAAGCATCTGTCTGGCGTTTAACGCCAGAAACAGGCACCAAGCTGGCATTTAACACCAGAAACAAGCATCTACCTGACGTTAAATGCCAGAAACAAGCTACATTTGGGCGTTTAATGCCAGAAACAGGTAGCAGTCTAGCGTTAAACACCAGGATTGCACAGCAAGGGCGTTTTACACGCCTAATTGGAGCAGGGATGTTAAGTCCTTGACCCCACTTGATCTGTGGACCCAACAGGATCCCCTCAAGATCTGTGGACTCCACATGATCCCCTCAAGATCTGTGGACCCCACAAGATCCCCTCAGGATCTGTGGACCCCACAGGATCCATACCTTTCCATCTTCATTTTCACATAACACAACCCTCTCTTCTTCCACTGGGCCGAATACATCTTCTTCCCCCATCTCCTCCATTTTCTTCTTCTTCTACTACTTTCTCTCCGAGCAAACCTTCTAAGTTTGGTGTGGAAAAAGCATTGCTTTTTTTTTTGTTTTTCCATAACCACTAATGCCTCAAGGGATGCACTTCCCTCCACAAAACTATTAGGAGCAACAAAGACAAGGAAGAGACACAGAGGAGCTCAAGAGCACCATTGGTTTTTCAAGAAGAGGAAGACGCCACCCTCACTAAGGTGGACCCGTTCCTTAATCTCCTTGTTCTTATTTTCCTGTTTTTCATCTATTATGCTTTATGTTTTATTTATATTTGTGTCTTTACTATATGATCACTAGTATCTAAGTGTCTATGTCTTAAAGATATGAATGTCCTATAAATCCATCACCTTTCTTAAATGAAAAATATTTTCTGAAAAAGAAAAAGAAGTACATGAATTTTCAAATTTTATAATAGTTTAATTATTTTGATGTGGTGGCAACACTTTTTTTTTTGAATGAATACTTGAACAGTGCATATGTCTTTTGAAGTTGCTGTTTATGAATGTTAAATATGTTGGCTCTTGAAAGAATGATGAATAAGAGACATGTTATTTGATAATCTGAAAAATCATAAATATGATTCTTGAAGCAAGAAAAAGCAATGAATACAAAAGCTTGCAGAAAAAAAAATATATGCGAAAAAAAATTAGAAAAAAAAAACGCAAGCAGAAAAAGCCAAAAGCTCTTTAAACCAAAAGGCAAGAGCAAAAAGCCAGTAACCCTTAAAAATAAAAAGGCAAGGGTAAATAAAAAGGATCCAAGGCTTTGAGCATCAGTGGATAGGAGGGCCTAAAGGGATAAAATCCTGGCCTAAGCGGCTAAACCAAGCTGTCCCTAACCATGTGCTTGTGGCGAGAAGGTGTCAAGTGAAAACTTGAGACTAAGCGGTTAAAGTCAAGGTCCAAAGCAAAAACAAAGTGTGCTTAAGAACCCTGGACACCTCTCATTGGGGACTTTAGCAAAGCTGAGTCACAATCTGAAAAGGTTCACCCAGTTATGTGTCTGTGGCATGTATGTATCCGGTGGTAACATTGGAAAACAGAGTGCTTAGGGCCACGGCCAAGAATCATAAAGTAGCTGTGTTCAAGAATCAACATACTAAACTAGGAGAATCAATAACACTATCTGAATTCTGAGTTCCTATAGATGCCAATCATTCTGAACCTCAATGGATAAAGTGAGATGCCAAAACTATTCAAGAGGCAAAAAGCTAATAGCCCCGCTCATCTAATTAAGACTAATCTTCATAGATGTTTTTGAAATTCATTTTATATTCTCTTCTTTTTATCCTACTTTGTTTTTAGTTGCTTGGGGACAAGCAACAATTTACGTTTGGTGTTGTGATGAGCGGATAATTTATACACTTTTTGGCATTGTTTTTAGTATGTTTTCAGTGTAATTTAGTTAGTTTTTATTAGTTTTTGATTAAAAATCATATTTCTGGACTTTACTATGAGTTTGTATGTTTTTCTGGATTTAGGTTAAAGTTCACATACGAACGGGGTGCAAACGTTGGCTGGTCTCACAATATATACATATAAATAGAAAACGAATCTTGCTCTCGACTCAGAAGACTACCCAGAGCAGAATCCTTTTACAGAACGATCATCAGTGGACTGCGGAGGGATACTCTTCTTTCCATCTGGAGGGGGAAGGGAGAGAGAAGGGGTAAGAACTGGGGAATTCTTAGTAGGGCCGGGGTTATTAGTTAAGTTCATTAATTCTGTGTTGTTTCGTAGATGAATAGCAGAATACAGTGAAGTAGTAAATAGAAGACACAGATAAATAGAGAAAATAGAGAAAACAGAAAGCAGAACACAAACAAAAGAATACAAGATAATAAAGCACAAATACGAAGAGAATACAAACAAAGAAAGCATACATTCATACAACAAACATAACAGAAGAAATGCACAACCAAGTATGATGCATGTCTAGCCCTAGTGCAGGTAATGAGCTCATTTGTCGGTTACTAACCCGCTCTCGACGTTACCCAGTGGTGCATGAATTGTGAATCACACTTTTCACAACTCGTACCACTAACCAGCAAGTGCACTGGGTCGTCCAAGTAATACCTTACGTGAGTAAGGGTCGATCCCACAGAGATTGTTGGTTTGAAGCAATCTATCGTTATCTTGTAAATCTTAGTCAGGAAATCAATTATAATTATCAGGATGAATTGCGAAGAATAAAAGAGCATGAAATAAATACTTGTTATGCAGTAATGGAGAATATGTTGGAGTTTTGGAGATGCTTTGTTTACTGAATCTCTGCTTTCCTCCTGTCTTCTTCTTCACGCACGCAAGGTCTCTTCTATGGCAAGCTGTGTGTTGGTGGATTACCGTTGTCAATGGCTACCATCCGTCCTCTCAGTGAAAAAGGTCCAGGTGCGCTGTCACCGCACCACTATTCATCTGTCGGTTCTCACTCATGTTGGAATAGGATCTATTGATCCTTTTGCATCTGTCACTACGCCCAACCCTTGTAAGTTTGAAGCTCGTCACAGTCATTCAATCCCTGAATTCTACTCAGAATACCACAGACAAGGTTTAGACGTTCCGGATTCTCAAGAATGCTGCCAATGGATTCTAGCTTATACCACGAAGATTCTGATTAAGGAATCTAAGAGATATTCATTCAATCGTAGGTAGAACGGAGGTGGTTGTCAGGCACGCGTTCATAGGTTGAGGATGGTGATGAGTGTCACGGATCATCACATCCATCATATTGAAGTGCGAATGAACATCTTAGATAGAAACAAGCGTGTTTGAATAGAAAACAGAAATACTTGCATTAATTCATCGAAACACAACAGAGCTCCTCACCCCCAACAATGGAGTTTAGAGACTCATGCCGTCAAAGAGTAAAAAATTCAGATCTAAAATATCATGAGGTACAAAATAAATCTCTAAAAGTTGTTTAAATACTAAACTAGTAACCTAGGTTTACAGAAAATGAATAAGCTATGATAGATAGTGCAGAAATCCACTTCTGGGGCCAGCTTGGTGTGTGCTGGGGCTGAGACTTGAGCTTTACACGTGCCTAGGCTGTTTCTGGAGTTAAACACCAGGTTGTAACCTGTTTTGGGCGTTTAACTCCAACTTGTAACTTGTTTTTGGCTTTTAACGCCAGATTGCAACATGGAACTGGCGTTAAACGCCAGTTTACGTCATTTATCCTTGAGCAAAGTATGAACTATTATATATTGCTGGAAAGCCCTGGATGTTTACTTTCCAACGCAATTGGGAGCGTGCCAATTGGACTCTTGTAGCTCCAGAAAATCTATTCCGAGTGCAGAGAGGTCAGAATCCAACAGCATCTACAGTCCTTTTTCAGCCTGAATCAGATTTTTGCTCAGCTCCCTCAATTTCAGCCAGAAAATACCTGAAATTACAGAAAAATACACAAACTCATATTAAAGTCCAGAAATGTGATTTTTAATCAAAAACTAATAAAAAATAACTAAATCATACTGAAAATATACTAAAAACAATGCCAAAAAGCGTATAAAATATCCCTCATCACCCAGCAACCTCTATCTGGATAAGGCTTTCCTATTGGCAATACCCATTGCAAGCACCCTTTGTCTTGCAGGGTGGCATTTGTTAGCCTATATATGCCCAACATACTCACTGTAAGCAACCTTTGTCTTACATGAGTACAACACACTCACTGTAAGCACCCTTTGTCTTGTTGGAGCACACTGATCTCGATACCCCTGTAAGCAACCTCTATCTTACAGCAAAGCATTATAGCAAGGTATCCCTGGAAAGCATTCTCAGTGGTCGTACCACCATCTATCTGATTGCCTCAATGTAGCAGATGAACACACAAATATCTCTGGAGTTGCTTTAATGCAACAAATGACCTTTCAACAAGCCCTCTGCTTGTTCTCTAATCGCTTTATCATATTACTTTGTTCTCTTTGAATCTTTACTCTGCTCTGATTACTCTTTTCTCTTTATCCCTTTACTCTGCTCTGGTTCCTCTTTTCTCTGTGTCTCTTTACTTTGCTCTGATTTCTCTGTTTAACATATGTATTTAAAGCTTATGTAAATTTCGGTATGAATAGTTAGCCTGTCCCAAGTATAGGTTCATTAAGTCTATACTGAAACAGTTTAGCTTTTCATATTATACCTAACCCTAGGCATAACTCAAATACTAACTATGTTACTCCTAGTTATTTACTAATCTCTGTTTGTTTCTGTCGTTAAAACTTTACAGACTTTTTCTTTGATTCTTATCTTTTCTTCAAATTTTTATCTTTCCTTTATCTTTGCCTCACTAATATGTTATTACCACTCCCTAAGTATTTTATGAAGGTAATTATGAGATTCTGAGCTTAAAGTTGTCTTTCTAAAGCTTTTACGAAAAACTGTCCTTTCCGTATTATTTTATTATTTTTATTAAAATATTATTTTTAATAAAATATTATTATTTAATATTTTATTATTATTTATTATTTTATCATTAAATTTTCAAAAATAAACTTACCTTTTACTTTTAACTTTAAAATTCACTTTTTACCACCCGTAACTTTAATATTTCTACTTTAACCACCCTAACTTTTAGAAATTACAAAATAACCCTCAAACACCAAAATAATTACAACCTTGCCCTTTTTAAGATATAAAAGGTGTTCTTCAATGTTCTTCATCACACTCAAAGTGTTCTTCGTGTTCTTCATAAATTTTTCATATTCTTTCTCTGTTTTTACCCATTTTTCAATCTTTTTAGCAACTAATTTTTACCATAATTCAACATAAAATTGCAGCCACCAAAGCCCCTTATTTTCTACTGGATTTCAACACAAATTCAACTCCAATTTGAGTCCTAGGGTTTGAAATTTCAGCAGCCACAAGAACATGCATTCATAGCTTGAATATCATCAAATTTTCATCAAAATTTCAACAAGAATCACTAATATAAACAATCAATTTCAAGCATAACCAAAACATATCATAATCACACAACTCAAAAACAATTAATCAAGATTAATTTTACCAAACCCTACCTTGATTTGCTGCCTCAAATCCGGTTATGCTTTTAGGTGTTCTTTTTGCACTTTTTCCTCCTAAAACACATCAAGAACAACTTTGAATCCATAAAACCTCAACTGACCAAACCTTAATCAACATGCTAGAAAGGTATTCCTCACCTTAAACGTGCTGGGAATTGAAGATTCTTCGCTCACAAGACAAGCTAAGCAAGAGATCTAAGGAAGAACATCAAGAAAACACATGTTTTAAGCATGCTTCCTTGAAAACCGAATTCAAAGGGGAAAGGGACAGCCATCTAACCTTATTTCCAGCCTTGATAAGTTACATGGTTATGTAGAGGAAGAAGAGAGGATCATTTTGGTGTAATCAGAATTTTGATTTGAGTTTTAGTTCAGAAGAAATCAAGCTTTGAAGATTTAAGTGTCATGAAAGTTTCTCTATTTTCTCTCCTGTAATTTTCGGCCAAAATAAAGAAATGATACAGCCTTGGAGGTCTTGGGGGTGTAAGGTGAGTTGTGATTGGTTGGCTTGGAGGTGGATTAAAATAATATTAAAATATCTCAGGTGTATAACTACTAAAACTAGATATATCGGAACACTTGTAAAATCATCTCTAAAAATTCTTTTCTAAGCTACTAGCATAAATGACACTAGTAACATAATTAATATGAGAATAGAACATGTATGATGGGGCATTAGCATTGCTAAAGTCATCAGAGAGTGCTGGTGCTAAGCTGCACTAGTAAACTGTGAACCCAGTTAAACCGATTTTCTGTTTTTAACTAAAACAGACCAGGTAACCTTATAATATCATTCAAGGATCTTCTAATACTAATATAACGATAATATTAAACTATTATCTCTCTTCTCTCATGAATCGTGTCCGGCTCATCCAACAGAGACTATTTACGAAAACTAGAATCAAAACTCCTAACCGATACGGTTCAAAAACTAGGTTCTTCTTGATTGCGTTATCGAGCTTGCCTCAGAAGAGGTTCTAGCTTAAGGATGACATAATGACAATGAGGATTGAGATACTTGATGATACAGTCGAGGTGTTCCCTTTACTGATCTTCCGGAGAAATCCGTGCCTTCAGAAAAGATCTCGCATACTCGAAAAACGGGGTTGTTACAAATCTGGCATTACTATCTTCTTTGCTTGTGAGTAATCTCTTCTATGGCAGGCTGTATGTGATCAATGCCATGGTCCGTGGTCATCAATCTCCTCTGCTACAGATCAAACACCATTGGCCATGGTCATTCAATCTAACAAAGGTGAAGCTCTAACAGTTCATTCTCTTGGCGATCCTACTCAAAATGCCACAGACAAGGTCAAATCTTTCGAATCAAAGAATGCTACTTCTTTGGGTTCTAGCCTCTACCATACAGACCCTAGTCTCCCTAGAAATTGGCTGAACTGGTGTCTGGAGAAGTCCCCAACAAAGTCGTGGATTAGCCGTTTGAGAGATGTATAAACATAGCTAGCGGTTCGTGCTTTCCAGTCACGTATTCACACAAACCCAAGTAGACGCAGGTGTTTTTCGGGCATGTTCATCTTAGTATGATGAACAGAGCTGATTGTAACTGATCATCCTATTCACCATGTTAAAGAGCGAGTATACATCATAGAAATAAATCAGACACAGATCAAAGAAGAAACAGTAAAGCTTTTACTAATTCATAGGACTCAACAGGGCTGCTCCCCTCAACCTAGGAGGTTTAGAAACTCATACTGAAAGGAAATACAAAGTGTAAAACAAAAATATGCTGAATGATGGTAAAATGTGTCCGAATAACATAAATCTAATCCTTTAAATACCAAACAATGACTAGTAAGGGTAAAACAGTCTTTTTAGTGCTAAAATCCACTTCTGGGGCCCATTTGGTGAGTGTTTGGGCTGAGCTTTGATGATATCCACGTGCTAAGAGGCGTCTAGGGCATTGAACATTGGCTAGGGGGTCCTCTTTGGGCGTTTGGTTGCGGGGCTTTGCTCCTTGGGTGATGGACGCCTGGAACGGGGCAGGAGGCTGGCGTTGAACGCCAGTTTTGGGCCATCTAATCCGAAGCAAAGTATAGACTATTATACATTGCTGGAAAGCACTGAAAGTCAGCTTTCCATAGCCGTTATGAAAGCTCCATTTGGACTTCTTTAGCTCAAGAAAAGCTTTTCCGGTGCAAGGAGGTCAAATCCGGACAGCATTTGCAGTGCTTTCTCTGTCTCTGAATCAGACTTTTGCTCCAGCTCCTCAGTTTCGGCCAGAAAATATCTGAAATTGCACAAAAATACAAATACTCATAGTAGAATCCAAAAATGTGAATTTAACACTAAAATCTATGAAAACTTAATAAAAACTAAACAAAACATGCTAAAAATTATAAGAAAATGATGTCAAAAAGCGTATAAAATATCCGCTCATCACAACACCAAACTTAAACTGTTGCTTGTCCCCAAGTAACTAAAAACACAGTAGGATAGAAAAGAAAATTAAGATACAATAAATTTCAAAGTTTCCAATGAAGCTCAGTTTCAATTAGATGAGTGATGCCAAGGCATCATAGGCTAGTTTCACTAGCATTTTTCTGTTAGTTTTAGTTGTTTTATGCATTTTCTTGAGCTTAAAGTAACCAAAAATGGTTAAATGAAGAACAAAGTAATGAACCATCCAAACAATATGATTTTGATGCAAATTCCATGAGTTTTAGTTATATTACTTAAATGCTATGAATGAAAGATTTCTCATGAAATTTTGCAAGACTTTGATGCAATTGTTTGGATGATTTCAGGGAAGAAGAGGCTAAGCAAGGAAGCAACAAAATCAATAAAGGAAGCTTGAATATCACATGTGGAGTTTAAGTTCCAGTTTAAGCCTAAACTGGAGCTTAAACGCCAAAATCATGAAGGATAAGAAATGCTGGGATTGAAGTTTAACCTCCAGTTTGACTTCAAACTGGAGGTTAAACGCCAGAATGAAAAGCCTCACTTAAGGAGCATTCCACGTTTAACCTCCAGTTTGACCTCAAACTGGAGGTTAAACGCCAGAATGAGTATGCCACCCAGGGAGGAGTTCCACGTTTAACCTCCAGTTTGACCTCAAACTGGAGGTTAAACGCCAGAACCAGGAAGAGTACCAGGGGCCATTCCACGTTTAAGCTCCAGTTTGACTCAAACTGGAGCTTAAACATGTTCGATAGCTTTTCTACTCCAGGGTTGCTCTCTCCATCTCCACGTTTAACCTCCAGTTTGACCTCAAACTGGAGGTTAAACGTGTTCGACACCTCCAGGGCCACCATTCTAAGCTTCCACGTTTAACCTCCAGTTTGACCTCAAACTGGAGGTTAAACGTGTTCGACCTCCAGTATGCCTCCACCCTTTTCCACGTTTAACCTCCAGTTTGACCTCAAACTGGAGGTTAAACGTGTTCGACCTCCAGGGCTGCCCTTCCTATCTCCACGTTTAAGCTTCAGTTTAACCTTAAACTGAAGCTTAAACGTGTTCGACTACATGACTCTCCAGGGCTACCTTCTTCCATTTCCACGTTTAAGCTTCAGTTTAACCTTAAACTGAAGCTTAAACGTGCTTCTACAAATGGCCTCACTGGAAGTGTCTGGCGTTTAAGCTGCAGTTTAAGCTTAAACTACAACTTAAACGCCACTCTTGAAAAAGGTTTCTGGGCCAAAAATATTGTGATTTAAGTTAGTCTTTGAGCACAATTATTAACTTAAACTTACTTTGGTATGAAACCCAATTGAATATCATGGTTTATGGGATTGGGCCTGAAGGATTGATGAGTTTGAAATCTCAATTTATTGAGTCATGTGTCATTATTTGATTATCACTAAGTTGGCTCAATAAATGTTACAGGATTTGGATCAACAACCTCATCAAGGTTATGGATCATAAACCCAAGGCAAAAGGAAAGCAAGGAGAGGCCTCAAAGCCCAAGAAGCACAACTGAAGCTCAATATAGAAAGTGTATAAATAGGATAGAAGTTAAGTTAGAGGGACTTTTACTTTCACTTTTAGCTAGTTTTCCTTTTCTTTGTAATTGAATTCAGAGCTATGATTCACTAAACCCCCTTTCATTGGGTTAGGGAGCTCTATTGTAATTCAATGAATCAATAATAGTTTATCTTCTTCTTCAATCTTTTCTCTTGAATTTTGTTAGAAAGCTTCTCGATCTAATTCCATTGAGTAGTTGTCTTGGGAAAGAAACTACTCATACTTGGAATCCTTCGGAGCCTTGGGAAAGGAATGGAGGATTCATGCTAGAGAAGCTTTCTCACAGTGGATTGGATTGGGGTTTGGATGGATATTGTGACATGTAATCCTACCAAATTGTGGTTCATGAAATTGTGTGGTATAATCAGTGATCAAGCATCATCTCTTCTTATGAACATTTAAACCAAGGGATTGGGAATTTGTTTGTTTTTAGAGAGCATTGGTGAGCCAAGGAATTGGGATCCAATCATATAAGATTGCCAAGCAAAATTTAATGAACGCATTGGTTGAGGAAGAGATAAACATGTTTTGATTCGGAGATCTCAATATCTCCTATAACCCAATGAATTCCCCAATTCTGATTTCCACTTTCTCTTTACATTCTGCTACTCAATTCATGCAATCACCCCCATTCCCTTTTAATTTCAGCAATTTACATTCTGCTCTTTAATTCATGCAATTTAAGATTCAGCCATTTAATTTTCTTGTCATTTACTTTTCCCGCCAATTTTACATTCCGCAATTCTCATCTCAAATCTTGATTCCGCTCAACTAGAACACACTTCTAATCCGAATTGCTCACTCAACCAATCCTTGTGGGATTCGACCTCACTCTATTGTGAGTTTTTACTTGACGACGATAACCGGTGCACTTGCCGGAAGGAATTTTGCCGATCGTGCAATTTCCTAAATCGTAGCATAACAAGTTTATGCGCATCAATGAGCGGGGCTTAGTAGCTTTTTACTTCTGAATAGTTTTGGTATCTCACTATCCATTGAAACTCAGAATGGCTGGCATCTTTAGGAGCTTAGAGTCCAGATGATATTATTGATTCTCCTAGTTCAGTTCTTTTTTATTCTTGAACACAGATTTTTAGAGTCTTGGCCTTGACCCATAAGCACCTTGTCTTCCAGTGTTACCATCGGATACAATAATGCCATAGACAATTTAACTGGGTAAACCTCTTCAGATTGTGACTCAGGTTTGCTAGAGTCCCCAGATAGAGGTGTCCAGAGTTCTTAAGCACACTCTTTCTACTCTAGATCACGACTTTAACCGCTCAATCTCGAGCTTTTCACTTGACACCTTCACGCCACAAGCACATGGTTAGGGACAGCTTAGTTATGCCGCTTAGGCCAGAATTTTGTTTCCTTTAGGCCCTCCTAACCACTGATGCTCAAAGCCTTGGATCCTTTTACCCTTGCCTTTTGGTTTAAAGGGTTACTGGCTTTTTGCTCTTGCCTTTTGGTTTAAAGAGTTAATGGATTTTTATTTCTTTTTCTATTTTCCTTTCTTTTTCGCCATTTTTTCGAATGCATCATGCTTTTTATTTTTCTTTGCTGCTTTTTCTTGCTTCAAGAATCAAATTTTGGATTTTTCAGATCATCAATAATACTTTTCCTTTTTCTTCATTCTTTCAAGAGCCAGCATCCTAAAATTTCAACTTCAAACATGCACTGTTTATTCATACATTTAGAAAACTAAAGCAATGACACCACATCAAAATAATTGATTATTCTTTATTGTAGAACTCGAAAATTTATGCATTTTTAATTCTTCTAAAAAAATCTACTATTTTATTCATGTTTAATGATGATGAGAGGAATAATTTATAGCCAATTGGAAAAATAAAATTAATTAACACTAAAGCTTATTTTAATTCTAAAAATTTAAAGACCTAAAATAAAAATAAAAATAAAGACTTAAATACTACTAGTGATCATGCAACTCTAAATTAGGATGGAAATACGTGAAACAGGAATAGGAATAGTCACAAGGTTGAACCTCAACAACTTTCAGCTTGAGGGATGCTGGGCTCTTCAGGGGAGAGCTTCTGGCGCTTCAACTCCTCCATCTCACACCCTTGCTTCTCCTGCTCCTTGATTAGTTTGTAAATCATGCTCGTCTGATCTTTCTGCTCCTCTCTGAGCTGATCTAAATTGCTCTGCAAGTGTATTACAAATGCCTTTAGCTGGTCCCAAGACTCCATTGGAGGGATCTCTTGGGGTGGTTTAGGTGCTTTCCTTTTGGGTTGATCCTCTTCTATCTTGGAACTCTCCATCACCTGCTTGGTGATTGGTTTTTCTACTGGAATTAAGTTGTCTGATGAGATCATAACCTTAGCTTCTTGGCATAGGCGAAATATGAGATTTGGATAAGCTAGCATTGTATTAGTGGACACCCTGTTTGCCAGCTTGTAAATTTCACGGGAGATTATTTGTTGGACTTCTACCTCATTCCCCATCATGATGCAGTGACTTCAGAGCAGTTACTTGTGGGGAGTATAGAATGCCCAATGAAGTCTAGCCATCCTCTAGCAACTGGCTTGAGGTTTACTTTTTTTAGCTGGCATAGTTCCCCATTTGTATTCTCAATCCATTGAGTTCTAGGCAAGCATATGTCTTCTGGGACTTGATCCAGCTTTTGATTCGCGACAACCCTTCTGTTGTATGATTCAGGGTCATCCTTTTGCAAGGGTAATTTGAAGATCTCTCTCCTATCCAGATGAAAATACATGATCTTCCCCCAAACCATAGTGCAAAAGGTATGAAATGCAGTTCCATCTTTCTTTTGTTTATCTGTCATCCATAGATTTGCATAAAATTCATGGATCATGTTGTATCTAACTTTAGACTGAAGATCAGTCAGAATCTCCCTGCTTCTCCAGGGATTACTGGCTTTTTACTCATTATCTCGTGATAATGTTCTTCATGTTGCTTGGTAAGGAATCGAACAGGTTTGAAAATAACTGTTGAGTTACTTTCTTTCTTGTTCTATGGGGCGGTGTGGCCACTTTTAGGAGCCATGGGATTGATTTCTTGATGAGAGAACAGGGCTTCTGCCACACCAAACTTAGAATATTTGCTCGTCCTCAAGTAAAAGGTAAGAAAGGAAGAAGAAGAAAAGTGAAGTAGAGGAAAAAATAGATAATAGAATTCGAATGAGAGGTGGTGAGTGAGGGAGAGGGGCACGGTCACATATATAAAGGGAGGGAGGGAAGGGATTTTCAAAAATGATCATAATAGAAAGATAAAATTTTTTAAAAAAGATAGAAAAAGGTAAGTTATTAAACTTGAAAGATAAGAAAAAGATTTGAAAAAGATATAAAAGATTTTAAAGATAAGATAAGAAGTATGAAAAAGATATGAACAAAAATTTTAAAGATAAGAAAACATTTTGATAGGATTTGAAAACAAGTGGAAAAAGATATGAAATTTTGAAAAGGGTTTGAAAGGTTTTGAAAAAAATGTTTTAATTTTGAAATTAAATTGAAATTGAGGTATTTGAATAAGATTTGATTTAAAAATCAAAGAATGTTTGAAATTAAATTGGAAAAAGATGAGTTGAATCAATAGAAGATGAGAAAATTGAAATTACATCCATGCTGCCTTACTGGCATTTAACGCCAGAGTGGTCCTCCCTCTTGGGCGTTAAATGCCCAGCCAGGGCTCCTTGGCTGGCGTTTAACACCAGGCATGTGCTCATTATTGGGCGTTAAATGCCCAGCCAGAGCCTCCTGGCTGGCATTCAACGCCTAGCCTGTGCTCCCTTTAGGGCGTTAAACGCCTAGCCAGAGATCCCTGGCTGGCGTTCCTCCATGGGCGTTTAAACGCCCAATTGACTTCCCTTTCTAGAATTTAACACCAGAGAGATCCTTACTCCAGGGTATTCTGCTTGCTGTTCTGCATCATTCTGTCTCTGTTTAAGCACTGTCCATGATCACTAACATTAAAATTAACTTAAAACATAATGAAAAACTAATTGAAAAGAAAACTAATTAAAATTGAATTAATTAGAAAATTAATAATGTATGAGTAATCATTGGGTTACCTCCCAACAAGCACTTCTTTAATGTCTTTAGCTGGACTTCACTGTACTTAACTTAGTAATAGTGCTGAGCTTCCTGGCTTTATATCTCCTTCAAGGTAATGTTTCACCCTCTGTCCATTGACAGTGAACCTTTTTTTTTTACTTTGAAGTTCTATGTGCCCGTAAGGTGATACACTAGTAATCACAAACAGTCCTATCCAACGGGATTTGAGTTTCCCAGGAAATAGTTTGAGTCTCAAGTTGAAGAGCAGGACCATCTGGCCTGGTTCGAAGACTCTGGAAGCTAACTTCCTGTCAAGCCACCTTTTTGCCTTTGCCTTATAGATCTTTGCATTTTCAAATGCATCTAAGAGGAATTCATCCAACTCATTTAGTTAGAGCAGCCGTTTCTCTACTACTTCTTTAGCATCAAGGTTGAGAAATTTAGTAGCCCAATAGACCTTGTGTTCTAGTTCCACTGGTAAATGACATGATTTCCCACACACCAGCTGGTATGGTGATGTTCCAATGGGGGTTTTGAAAGCTATTCTGTATGCCCACAGAGCATCATCAAGCTTTCTAGCCCAATCCTTTCTAGAGGTACATGCTGTCCTCTCTAGGATTTGCTTTAGTTCTCTATTTGAGACTTCAGCTTGCCCATTTGTTTGGGGATGATACGATGTTGCTACTTTATGGTGAACTCCGTAATGGCTTAAGACAGAATCTAGCTGTCTGTTGCGGAAATGAGTACCTCTATCACTAATTAGTGTCCTAGGGACACCAAATTTAATGAAGATGTTCTTCTGGAGGAACTTCATTACTACTCTAGTGTCATTAATGGGTGTTGCTATTGCTTCAACCCATTTAGACACAAAATCTACTACCACAAGGATGTAGATGTTTGAGTATGAAGGCGGAAAAGGTCCCATGAAATCTATGTCCCATACGTCAAACAATTCAATCTCTAGGATTCCTTGTTGAGGCATGCTGTGACCACGAGGGAGATTGCCCTTTGGCAACTATCACAGTTACAGACGATCTATTTAGAATCCTTAATGAGAGTATGCCAGTAAAAGCCACTTTGGAGAATCTTGGTGGCTGTTCGCTCACCTCCAAAATGTCCTCCATAGTCTGAGCTATGGCAAAGCCATAGAATTCTCTGTGTCTCTTCTTCAGACACATATCGTCGGATTATTCCATCCGAGCATCCTTTAAAGAGATATGGCTCAACTCACAGGTAATATTTTTCATCATGCATGAGTTTCCAGGCTTGCTGCCTGGTAAACTCCTTGGGAATGAACCTCATAGCCTTGTAATTTACAATGTCTGCAAACCAAGGTACTGTCCAGATGACATAGAGTTGCTCATCTGGAAAGGATTTGGATATGTCAGTGGAGGGAGAAGAAGTCCCTGCTACTGGCTCAATCCTAGACAAGTGGTCAGCCACTTGTTTTTCTGTGCCTTTTTTATCTCTAATTTCTATATCAAACTCTTGCAGGAGTAATACCTATCTTATAAGTCTGGGCTTAGAGTCCTGCTTAGTGAGTAGATATTTTAGAGCGGCATGGTCAGTAAAGATGATGACCTTAGATCCTACTAGGTAAGATCTAAACTTGTCAATGGCATAGACCACTACAAGTAGCTCCTTTTCTGTAGTAGTGTAGTTTTTCTGCGCATCATTTAATATGCGACTAGCATAATAAATGACATACATAAACTTATCATGTCTCTGCCCTAGGACTGTGCCAATTGTATGATCACTGGCATCACACATTAGCTCAAATGGTAAGTCCCAGTTGGGTGCAGAGATGATAGGAGCAATGACAAGCTTTGCTTTCAGAGTTTCAAAGGCATGCAGGCATTCTTGGTCAAAGATAAATGGAACATCAGTGGCTAAGAAATTACACAGGGGTTTTGTGATTTTAGAGAAATCTTTTATGAACCGTCTGTAAAATCCTGCATGTCCTAGAAAACTTATGATTGCCTTGACATTAGTAGGTGGAGGCAAGCATTCTATCACTTTCACCTTAGCTTGATCCACTTCTATCCCTTTGTTTGAGATCCAATGCCCAAGAACAATGCCTTCAGTCACCATGAAATGGAATTTCTCCCAGTTTAAAACTAGGTTTGTCTCTTGGCATCTTTTCAGAACTAGAGTCAGATGATCAAGACAGGAGTCAAATGGGTCTCCAAAAATAGACAAGTCATCCATGAACACTTCAAGGAACTTCTCTACCATATCAGAGAAGATGGCTAACATACATCTCTAAAAGGTGGCAGGTGCATTGCACAGGCCAAATGGCATTCGCCTGTAGGCAAACATGCCAGATGGGCATGTGAATGCTGTCTTTTCTTGATCCTGTGGATCCACTGCTATTTGATTGTATCTGGAATATCCGTCCAGGAAACAATAAAAAGCATCCACTGCTAGTCTTTCTAGCATCTGGTCAGTGAATGGTAAAGGAAAATTATCTTTTCTGGTGGTGTCATTGAGTCTTCTATAGTCAATGCACATATGCCACCCTTTAACTGTCCTTTTAGGAATCAGTTCATTCTTTTCATTATGAACCATTGTCATGCCTCCCTTCTTGGGAACAACTTGGACAGGGCTCACCTAGGGACTATCAGAAATGGGATGAATGATCCCAGCCTCCCAGAGTTTAGTGACTTCCTTCTGCACCACTTCTTTCATAGCAGGATTCAATCGCCTCTGTAGTTGCACCACTGATTTGGCATTATCCTCCAGCAGGATTTTGTGCATGCATCAGGTTGGGCTAATGCCATTAAGGTCACTTATAGTCCACCCAAAGGCGGTCCTATGTGTTTTGAGCACTTTAATTAATGCTTCTTCTTCTTGTGGTTCTAAGGCAGAGCTTATGATCACATGATAAGTATTTCTATCTCCTATAAATGCATATTTCTGGGAGGATGGAAATGGCTTAAGCTCAAGTTTTGGAGGCTTCTCCTTTTGCCAGGGGTTTCCAGAGGTTCTTCTGAGTCAGGCTGAGTATCATCAAGGATATCATTTAGCTCTTCCTTGAGGCTTTCGGCCATGTTGACCTCTTCCACCAGGGAATTAATGAGGTCAATGCTCATGCATTACTCAGCAATGTCTGGATGCTGCATAGCTTTGACAGCATTCAGTACGAACTTTTCCTCATTGACTCTTAGGGTTACTTCTCATTTTTCAACATCAATGAGGGTACGTCCTGTAACTAGGAAGGGTCTCTCTAGGATAAGGGATGCACTCTTGTGCCCTTCCATGTCCAACACCATAAAGTCTGTGGGAAAAGCAAAGGGTATAACCCTGACAATCATGTCTTCAATTACTCTTGATGGTATCTTAATAGAACCATCAGCAAGTTGAAGGCATATGCGGGTTGGTTTGACTTCATTAGTCAAATAAAACTTCTTTATTAATGAAGCAGGTATTAGGTTGATGCTTGCTCCAAGGTCACATAGAGTTGTCCTTGTACAAACATCACCTAGAGTGCATGGTATCATAAAGCTTCCAGGATCTTTAAGTTTCTCTGGCAAGCTATTTTGAATAATTACACTATACTCTTCAGTGAGGAGGACTATTTCTGTCACTCTCCAATCCTTCTTATGACTCAAAATGTCCTTCATGAACTTAGCATAAGAAGGTATCTGTTCAAGACCCTCTACAAAAGGGATTTTGATCTTTAATGTTCTGAGATAGTCCGCAAAGCGGGCAAATTATTTATCTTTTTCCTCTTGACAGAGTTTCTGAGGAAATGGCATCTTAGCCTTATACTCATCAACCTTGGTTGATGAAGGCTGAATGCCATGTGTGTTAGAAGGGGGGTTACTAGCTTGTTTAGGAGGGTTGTTATCGGTCTGTGGCTAACCTCCTTTGCTTGGGCGTTTAAAGCCCATGCTGCTGTCCCCTCCCTGGCATTCAACGCCAGGGATACTGCCCCCATGTGGGCATTCAACACCAAGGGTACTGCCTCCTTGGGCGTTTGAACGCCTAGTCTCTGCTCTTTCCTGGTGTTCAATGCCAAGAGTGATACCTCCCTAAGCGTTTGAACGCCCAGAGTTATCTTGTGCAGAGACCTGGTTATTCTCTGTCAGTTCTTCTTTCCCTGACTTCCTATTATTCTGAGGTGGGGTATTCAAGGCTTTCCCACTCCTTAGTTGAATGGCCTGGCATAAATCTGTTATCTGCTTAGATAATTGCTGCCTTGTTTGACTCAGCTGGGCATCTTTATTTCTATTAGAAGCATGAGTTTCTCACAAAGCCTCTTGCAGTTCCAGTAATTGCTGGCAAGGGTGTGCAGCGGATGAGTCAATGGGTTATCCTGTTCTGGAGGGTTAGGTTCAGTAGATACTGCCTTAACCTCTCCTTTTATGGAAGTCTCAACAGTCTGTAGACATCTTGGTCTACTCCCTCACTATATACTGTGTCAGCAATCTTTAAAAATCTGTCAGGAATTCTATAGGTTCTTCCTAAGAAAGTCCATAATACTGGCAGTTTTGCTGCACTAGAGTAATAAGTTGAGGGTTGAGTTCAAAGCTACTTGCTCTGATGTGAAGTATGCTAATACTTCTTCCATAGAAGTCAGGAATGGGATTCGTATAAGATCCCAGAGTTCTTCTGAACTCTTCATTCCTATTTAGATTCATGGTTAAGAAAGGTAGAAGAAGAGAAAGAAGGATGAAGACAGAAGGAATAGAAGAAGAGAGGATGAATAATAATTAAAATATTTTTGTTTTTATTTTATTTATTTATTAAATTCGAAAATAAGATTAATAATTTAAAAAGGACTGAAAATTAAATTATAAAATTCGAAAATAGAAGAGAGAGAAGAAGAAAATAATTTTCGAGAATTAGGAGAGAGAAGGATTAGTTAGGAAGTTTTGAAAAAGAAGAGAGAGAACAAATGTCATTAATTAAGAGAGACTTGGATTTTAGATTTGAAATTTAAAATTTTGAATTTTGAAAAAGTCAACAAGATAAGATAGAGATTTGAAAAAGATTTGATTTTTGAGAAGGTTTAATTTTTTTTAAATTAAAATTTGAAAATTAAATTTTAAAATTTGAAATTTGAAATTTAAAATTTGAACTTTGAAAATTTTGAAAGTTGAAATTTGAATTTTGAAATGAGATAAGATAGGATTTTTGAAAAAGATATGATTTTTGAAAAATATAAGATTTTTAATTTTGAACAGATTGATTTTTGAAAATTAAAAGCTAAGATAAGATAAGATAAAAATTTGAAATTGAAATCTGAATTTTTATTTTAAAATTTTCAAAAATCTAAAAAAATAAAAATAGAAAAGATAATGTTTTTTATTTTTGAATTTAATGATGAAAGAGAAAAACAAGTAAAAGACACAAAACTTAAAATTTTTAGCTCTAATGCCCCAAGTTTTCGAAAATTTAAAGGAAAAATACCAAGGGACACCAAACTTAAAAATTTTAAGATCAAAACAAAAAGAAAACACAAGAACACTTTGAAGATTAAAAAGAACACTAAGAATAAGACTAAAAAAATTTAATGAACACAAGAACATATAAAGAATACCAAACTTAAAATTTTAGAAAGAAAGACTCAAACAAATCAAAAATCACCACGAACAAAATAAAAAGACTCAAACAAAGAACAAAGATTAAATAAAGAAAATAAAAATATTTTTGAAAAAGGTTTTAAAAATTTTTTGAAAATAAAGAAGAGAAAAATAAAAATAAAAGACTCAACTAAAATAAAAAACCTCAATTATAAATGATCAAGAAATAAAGTACCTGATCTAGGGAACAAGATAATCCGTCAGCTTGTCCAAACTCGAACAATCCCCGGCAACGGCGCCAAAAACTTGGTACATGAATCCCCACACCTTCGTACATCTGTACTAGCAAGTGCATTGGGTTATCCAAGTAATACCTGAGCGAGTCAGGGTCGATCCCACGAGGATTGTGATTTGAAGCAAGAGTATGGTTATCCTGCAGGTCTTTGTCAGGCAGATGAAAGAGTAGGACATGTTGGTATGTTATTTTTACTTGCAAAAAAAGGAATAAAGAAATAGGGTTATTAGAACTCAGAAGTTGTGTAAACTATGAAAAGAGAATGGTTAAGGTTTAGAGTTGCTTAGTGATGAATCCATATTTGATTATGATTTTTTGTTGTAATTGAATGAATTTCATCATATAAACTTTCACATATTCCACTAAATAGCATGCATTTGAACTTTCCTCCTAGTTTGTGCTTGATTATGAAAACATGCTCTTTTGTGCCTAATTTAATTAATTTTATTCCATTTACCTTCCATTCGATGCCTTGGTGTTATTTGTGAGTGATTTCAGAGGTATAAGGCAGGAACGGCTTGGAGAAAATGGAAGAAGAGCATTCAAAGTGGAGGAAACATGAAGAATCAAAGCAGAAGAGCTCATCCTAGTGTGTGTGCACACAGACTTGCGTGCGTACACACACCCATCGGATCAAAGTCATGCGTGCGTGTGAGCAGCGTTGCGCGTCCATTCAAGCATCGCTTAGTGAGCGTGCGCACAACCTCCTGTGCGTACGCACGGGCCGAGATTTTTTGCAGAGTGTGCGGACGCACATGCCTTCATTAAAAGATCACGTGACTCACGATTTTGGTGGATTTGAGGCCCATTTCTGAAGCCATTTAGCTCATAAGGAACGGAGAATGAAGACCATAGTATAGGATAACATTAGTGTAGCTTAGGAGTTGTGGTAGATAGCTTTTAGTGTAGTTTTTCTTTAAGTTTTTCATCATCTTCTCTACTAGGGTTTATACTAGGGTTTTTACATTCAAGTGCCGTTTCAATTTTGATCTTGGATTTTGCTAATTCCCATTGTAAGTATCTCTTTGTCATTACTCTTTATAGTTACATTGTTCTTACACTTTCTTATATTTCAAGTTATAGTTTAATTTCACTTCTCTCTTGCAATTTCTATTTCTTGTTGATGAATTTGATGTTTGATGATTGTTACATGCTTTCTTGAGTCTTTATTGTTGATTGAGATCATTTGTTGCTTTTGGTTTCAAGCTTTTTCTCATTTTTCCCATGTTTAAGGTTTTTGTCCACCAAGTGTTTGACAAAATGTCAAGTATGATTTTGGGCTAGTTTTCTATCTCTTGGCTTGGGGAAAGTGAGCAATTGGGTTCCTAGAGTTGGAATGTCCAACATTTAGTGCCAATTTTGGATTGTTAATTGTTCTTGTTTCCACTAACGCTACGTTGTTGCTAAGTTAATTAGCAAGCAATTTAGGAGTTGTGGGTTAAGAACACTTGTGCTCATTTAACTTACTTTCCGATGTGAGAGTTAGTCAAGTGAGATTGATCCATTCTAGTTGGCATAGTTGTGGTTCCAACAAGGAAAGGATCCTTGGCTCACTCCAAGCCAAGATGTCTTTTATGCTTTAATCTCTTCATACACATTTACATTGGTTCCTTATACACTTTACTTGTCTATATTGCATAGTTACTTGATTAATTTTTTTATTAGTTCATTTATTACAATTTTGCATGTTCTTTTATTGCTTTTATATGTTTATCCCTTTATTGAAAACCCCATGATCCTCACAACTAAGATTGCATACTCATTGGTCTCAAGTGTCCTTGGGAGACGACCCGGGAATTGAAACTCCCGGAATTGAATTAGTTTTGAATTGTGACACATGCTTTGGATTAAACATTTGATTTGGGGATTAATTGTTGATCTAGACTATACTTTCGACGACAGAATTTTATGTTTTGAAATTCTAGATCAACAACAAATTCTCTTTATGAAATTTGGTGCCGTTGCTGGGGAACACACTTTAAATGCAATGAGTGCTATAATTTTGGTTGTTGTGAATATGTAAATAGTGTGAATATTTGGTTTTTGTTTGCCACTTGACACTAATTTGTAGATGGCGCCTCTACCTAAGTAGTGATAGTAACTAACATTTTTGTTTGTTTAGTTCTAAGTAAATAGATATAACTAGAGTACATATTCATTTATCTATTGCTTTTATTAGTATTGTTGCACTTCATTTTTCTTTCCATCATGAGTTATCACTCTTTTGGCTGGGAGTCTGGTTGTTATC
This sequence comes from Arachis ipaensis, assembly GCF_059453495.1. Classification (NCBI taxonomy): domain Eukaryota; kingdom Viridiplantae; phylum Streptophyta; class Magnoliopsida; order Fabales; family Fabaceae; genus Arachis; species Arachis ipaensis. The sequence continues at coordinate 92,948,759 of NC_142435.1, forward strand.
ATGTTGTAGGGAGTAACAATTCCAACACTAGTTCACATCAAGGTATGGGAGGCCAATTCGAAGAAGGGTCACAAGCAAGGAATTCTTGGCAACAAGGACCCTATGATCCTAATGTTTACCAACCTCTCACCCCAAGTGGAACACCTCATCATTACGATTTTTCCCTCCATATGCTCATGCTCCATATCCTCTATATGAGACACAACCATTATACTCTCAAGCCCCTTTACCATTCCTATCACCAACTTTTTCTCAACCAACCTACCCTTTGCCATTTATGGGACAACCTAGCTTCCATCACCATCCCACTCCCTTCAACCTCTCTTACGAGGAGCATAACTTTCAAGCTCTCATCCAAGAATAATGGGAATTTCAAAGAAAACAAGATGATTGCATGGCAACTCTTGTCGAAGTCTTGTCCCGTCTGACACCTCCTCATTCCACCCCTAACAACCTTGCTCCTCCATAACTTGGTACGCATAGTGATCCACACTTGCCGCCTCCATCAACTTTAAAGTCTAGCATTGATGCTATAACCCCACAAAGAGGCAAACCACCTGAAGAAATAAACTTTCAACCCACTCTACCTATGAAGGAATCCATGGAGTGGGGTGAGAACCTTGTTGAGAGCGGAAGAGAGGATGAGCTCAAGATAAGCAACCACCGTGAGCTCAAGGAAGATTTTATAGATGAAGAGAGCTCAAAAGAGGGAGAACTTGAGGATGAAGAAGATGAAATTACTTCACAAGTTCCCCATTACCGAGAGGGTAAGCTACCACTCCAAGAAGAAAGGGAAGATTTGAAACCGCTTCCACCCAATGTTAAGAATGCATTCCTTGACAAGGAGCACAAATTTTCGGTGATAGTGGCAACCGATCTTTCCAATCAAGAGGAGCAACAACTCCTTGAGGTTATCCGGAAGTATAAGAAGATGATCGGATGGAGCTTAAGTGACATTGTGGGAATAAGCCCTCAAGTGTGACTTCATAGAATTTTTTTGGAAGAAGGTGCTAAGCCGGTCCGGTGATGGGGAAAAAACGATTCTACACAAACTCACCGGTAAGTGTACCGGGTCGCATCAAGTAGTAATAACTCACAAGAGTGAGGTCGATTCCACAGGGATTGATGGATTGAGCAACTTTAGTATGGTGATGAATTTAGTTAAGCGAATATTTGATGAATTGGGTGAAATTTTGATTAACAGACAATAAAATGTATGAAAATAAAGTGCAGAAAGTAAATTGGGCAGAATCTTAAATTGCAGAAACTTAAAGTGCAAGAAATTAAAAGAGCTGAAACTTAAATTTACAAGAAAGTTAAATAGCTAAAACTTAAAGTGTAAGTAATTTAAATTGCTGAATCTAAATCAACAGGAAACTTAAATTGCATGAAGAATAAAGGGGTTTGGGTGCTGGGAATTGATAAACCCCGATTTTGTGGTTTATCTTGTGCTTAATTTGGGGGATTTTATCACCTTTTCTCACATTTATTCAATAAAATAGCATGGTTTTGTAATTCTCCCTTGAATTGTACTTAAATGTGAAAACATGCTTTTTAGGCCCTAATTTGGTGATTTTAGATCCACCTTAATTTCATTCGATGCCTTGATGTGTTTGTTAAGTAATTTCAGGTTCACAAGGCAAGTATTGGATGGAAGAAATGAGAAGAAAAGCATACAAAGAGGAGAATGCATGAAGAAACAAAGATTTGGAATGCACCAATGGACGCGCACGCGTACATACCGCTTCCGCACAGATTGGGAATTTGCCATCGACGCGCACTCGCACATGGCGCGCACGCGCCGATACTCTTACTTGGCCCACTTAATGGCAAAACGCTGGGGGTGATTTCTGAGCTGCCCAGGCCCAAATCCAACTTGTTTCTAAGTGTATTTCATGCAGAATTGAAGTCCAAGCAAGGGGGGAGCAATTGTTTGTAGCATTAGCATCATGTAGGTTAGTTTCTAGAGAGAGAAGCTCCCTCTTCTCTCTAGAATTAGGTTAGGATTAGGTTAATCTCTCATAGATCCATGTTTAATTCCTTGCTTTCATCTTGTTTCTTCTACAATTTCTTGTTCTTACTACTTGATTCTCTTAGTTCTCATGTTAATTTTACCTTTTATGCTCTTTTATGTTCATGGATGTTCATGTTGAATTTGGTTTTCTTTTAATGAAATTTATGTTTGATGTTTCTTTTATTGATGATTTGAGTTATGATCTTATTTTTCTTGCAATTGGTCGTTGGTAGATTTACCTTCCTTGCAATTTTACTATGCTTTCCTTGTATGCCTTCCAAGTGTTTGATAAAATGCTTGGAAGGATGTTAGAGTAGATTTTGAGCATTCTTGGCTTGGAAAGAGTGATTGGGTAATCTTGAGTCATGAAAACCCAACTTATGTTGGTGATCTAGAATTGTTAGCTAGTATTGTTTCCATTGACGCTAACCTTTTGCTAATTTAATTAGTGAGTTGATTAGGACTTTTGGATTGAGATTAGCTAGTCTCGTTAGACTTTCTCCCTATTTGTTGGAGATGATGTAATGAGATAAATTCTTGTTTATATTTGTGACATGATTAATTAGTCTTGTTTGACATTCTCCCGATGTGTGAGTTAACTAAATAAGGCGAATTAATCATTGCATGACTAGGATGGAAAGCCTATGATCTCAATTCATTACCATGAATGTCTCTCTTTATTACTTGCTTTCTTTAGTTATTTGCTTGATTTACTTTTCTTGCCATTTATTTTCTTCCCCAATATCAACCAAAAACCACTATACCCCTCATAGCCAAGAATCATACATTTCATTGCAATTCCTTGTGAGACGACCCGGAGTCTAAATACTCCGGTTAATTCTTATTTGGGGTTTGTTCTTTGTGACACAACTTAAATTTAATTTGATGCGAGAGTTGTTTGTTGGTTTGGAGCTATGCTTACAACGAAATTCTTCTTTCTATAAGAGAAATTCCTTACCGATGACAATTTTCGCTATCAAATTAATGGCGCCGTTGCCGGGGAGTTGCAATGGTGTTATGTTATTGGTTATTGTATATATGTGAATATTGTAAATAGTTTTACCTTTTGCTTCTTTGTTAGTTTTTGCTAGTTTTAGGATTTAATTTTCTTGCCTCTTCTTTGATTTTGTTTTCATTCTCTCTTGCTGTCATGAATTCTCACTTTGGCTATGAGTTTGGTTCAAACTATGTTGTAGGAAATGGAAGTTTCAATGAGGATGTGCATCAAGGATTTGAAGATCAAAGGTGGGAGGAGCCCCAAGCTTATGAACAACCTTCATGGCAACAACCTCCTCCGGATTCTTATGGGTATAATCCTAATCCTAATGCATACCAATCTAATGTATGTGATGACCCTCATTGTGATTGTCAACCACAACCATCACATGCATATGAACCCCCTCCTCAACATAGCCCTCAACAACCATACTCACATGTCTCATACCACCATTCACCTCCATATGATCCTAACCCATACCCACCATACCCACCACCATATGAACCACATCTAGAACCACTACTTTTCCAATACCAATACTCCTATGAACCACAAAGTTCACACACACCACCTCAAGAATTTTACCAATATGAACCACCTTCCAACTACAATACCCTTCCCTCAAACAATGAACCCACTCTTCCACCCTACCTCCCGATGAAGCCTCCATGTTGGAATTCGGAGATCTTAAATCTCATCTCTTAAGGCAACAAGAGGAGGATGAAAAGAAGTTTACGGAGCTAAGAGCTAAGATGGCTATCATGGTAGAAGCCGTTAGCAACATAGTTTCATCCCGCCTAAGCCTATACGATCAAGGTACTCCCATTGTTGAATGTGGAGAAGCACCCAAGGAGCTTAGTGAGGGAGTTAACTTGAAGCTCCAAGGTGAAGAATGGGAGTTAAAGCAAGAAATGCAACAAGAGGAGAAGGTAGAGATGATTGAACCAAAGGAAGTAGTGGTTGGAACCTTAGGACATGTTGAATACATAGAGGAATCACAAAGTGAAGAGCCTTCTTCCATGGAGTTTGAAGTTGATGTTGAGGAGGAGAGTGCACAACCTCCAAGGCACAATGTGATTGAAGAATTGGAAGAAGTGTCCCAAGAAATAGGTCCTCCTATTTATGACGATTCCGAGTCAACATGTGATCCTTTTGAGCTTGAAGAACCCTTCCCCACTCTACTTGGAATTGATGATGAGGTAGATTTCACTCAACCTCCTATTTATGATTTGAGTGATGGGGAAGAGCTAGAAGACATTGGTGAAGAAGAGCTTGAACTTGAAGAAGCTTGGCAAGAGGTAAAGTTTGAAGAACCTTGCCAAGTGGTGGAAGCCTCTAAAAGAGGATGGACAGGAGTGGAGCATGCTTTGTCAAGACCGTTGGGAACTCCTCCACCTAGGTTGTCATCTAGCCCTTCATTTGAGTGGGTAAAACCTCTAACTCTTAGCTTTATTATCCCATTTGAATATGGTTTGCTTGAGACGGATGGCCAACTTAGGGCGCTTTATGGAATTAAGCATAAGAGGAGGATGTTTAGTGGTTGGCATTGTAAGTCTAGGCTCATTATGGTTGGAAGCTCAAAATTGAGGAGCATGGATTAGTGTAGTGCTCAATTGAATGGGTCTAGGAGAATAGATTGGTGCGCCTATGAGAATTCATCTCTCTTGCCACCCGGAGGAAATCACCATGATCAACTCAAGGACGGGTGTGAAAACAAAGTGTGGGATTCCGGATCGCACAAGGAAGATCAACTTTGGGAGCCTAGGGTTTGTGAAGAACTCCATCAAAGCTTGGAGTTATTAACTTTGAATGATGATGCACAATGGAAGTCCAAGCATTGGTGGATGTTCAAGGATGGATTCAAGCACAAGCCGCCTTGATGAGGAGCTCCCCATAAGTCCAACTTAAGGACAATAAACAAAAGTGCTAGGTGGGAGACAACCCACCATGGTAAACTCTTCCCTTTTTCTCTTTTGTATATATTGATAAAACTAGTTTAATTTCATGTTTTGAATTGCTTAGTTGAGTTTATTTAGGAGTCTAGTAGGTTAAATAAGGTTTATTGATGTTTTGGTAGCTGTTTGGAGGTTTGGAATGCTTGGTTTGGTGCAAAAACATAGAAAAATTTTGAAAAACAGAGCACCACCCATGCGCACGCGCACTCCACGCGTACGCGCGCCTCAAGCATTTTTGACCATCCACGCGGACGGGCCATGTACGCATACGCGTGGATTGAATTTTTCTACCCCTCCATACATTCACCCGAGAGTTGTGCCTGAAGTGTGCCAACTTTGTGCCCCAAGGCACGCGCACGCGCACCTTGCGTGTACGCGCCCCTCTCAAAATAAGCCATCGATGCGGACGCGCCATGTACGCGTACGCGCCGCCTCCATTTCATCAATACACGCTTACGCATACATGACGCGCACGCGTGGATTGCCCTGTTTCACTCACCTTCTTTTCTTCTCCTCTTTCCATTTCTTTCCTTATTCTCTTCTCTTTCCACCCTTCAATCATAATCCAACACTACCAAGCATCATATAACACCATTTTTTTCGTTAGTTAGTTAGTTTGATTTTCATTTAACTTTTGTTTTCCATTATAAGTGTTGGGTTACTGATCTTGTTTACTGTTTACTGCTGCTGCTTATTGATAGGATGTTAGTTTAACATCATTGGTGTTAATTGTCACTGTTGGATTCTTTGTTGAGGTTATATCTGGTTACTTGGTTTGGAATTTTTCATGTTCAACACTTTTGAATACCAAGTACATGTTACATTGCCTTCATGCTTCTTAACTCTTTTGAATTGCATGTTTTGGCCACCATGCATTCGTCATCTATTGTTAGGCAATTGTATATTATCAATGTATTTTTTTTAGGATGCTTGTTCTAAGTGACCATCACCTATTTCATGCATTGAGATTGTAGAATTGTGAAATTGGATCGAAAGCTTACCTAATGACATATTTTTGAGCTTTGTAAAGCTTTGTGGGCCATGCTTGCTATGTGATTGATTTTTGACTTCTATATCCTTTTTCCTAAGTTCCATAGCATCCATGTGTCTCACCTCTATGTCACTTAGGTGTTGTAACAACTTCAATATGTGTCATTGATTGTTGTGTGAGTTTTATATACCATTTTGTTCACTAACTCTACCTACACATCAATCAATGTCCATGCATTATCCAATTTCACAATTGCTTGATTTTTGCTTTGAATGCTTTTATGCTTCTTCACTACTTGTTTGGTTGCCTTAACCTACAAGTCTTTTAAAGTATCTCAAGCACACTAGAATGAGTGAAGTGCATGTTTTCTTTTGTGTAAATGTGACACAGCTTTTTATACTAGTATGTGTGTGTGTGTTCTAAACCGCGTGCAATTTTAGAACCCACACACCTATTTTTCATCAATGTCACACCAATTCACCCACTCAATTCTAGTGATTTACCTCATTCCAACAATTCACGCTTCCTTGCTTTTGTATTTTCTCATCTTATGGTGTTTATTTTGTTATTCATAATTGATGCACTATAAGCAAAAATGGAAGCAGAAAGAAGAACACGCAGCACCGGTTGACCTACCAGCTGAAGGTAGCAACTCGGAAAGTCGCCATATCCCCTTGTTCATCTTTGGGTGCACCGAGGACGGTGCAAACTTTTAAGTGTGGGGAGGTCATCCGACCACTCGGCGTTTTCGGTAACAAGTTTCTAATCCCAACACTTTTGCATTTCATTTTAGGATTTTTAGTTGCATTTTCTTATTTTGCATATGTATATATTAAGCTTAGTCAAAATCATGATATTTTCCAAGGATTTTGTCTATAGGGCACCCCAATTGATTAAAAAAAATTTTTTTTTTAGAACTTGCTTGAATTATATACTTTGTGGAACATGATTTTTGAGCTAAGAACACAAGCATGTGAGATTTGAGCCTAACTGTGTGGTTACATTATACATAACCACTTACTTTCATTCTTGTGTGCGTTATTCTCTTTCTATGATTGTAATCTTTGATTTGTTTAATTCTATATGTCCATTATTTTGTGTATACATGCATTTATATGATTGAGGCCATTGTTCAAATAGCTCACTTACCCAAATAAGCCTATCCTTTTATCTTCCATTGATAACCAATTTGAGCCTATGCTTAACCCATTTGTTCTTAATTGTAGCACATTACAAGCCTAAGTGAAAAATAATAAATATCCCTTAATTTAGATCTTTGATTAGCTTAGGCTAGTGAGAGTGTTCATCGTTTAATTTTGGGAGAGTTGGGAACATGGGTAGAGATAAAAGTGTGTTTTTGTATTTGTGTTGAGAATCTTGGGAATTGGGTACATACTCATGTATTAATCATGTGTAAACCATATGCATTGATGTTCTTGTATATATATTCTAGTTTAAAAAAAACAAAAAAACAAAAAAAATGAAGAAAGACAAAGAATTACAATAAAAAGGGGACAAAATGCCCCAAAGCAAGGTTCAATAAAAATCAATGCATATGGGTGGTGATCAAAAAGAGAATGCATGAGTGTGTGAAAAAAGTGAACAATGGGTAGTTAGGTTTGTTTAGAATTGTATAGGGTGTCATAGGTTAGGTGGGAAGTTTAAGTTAATCAAAGATTCGAATTTCAAGCCCACTTGACCATATGCATCTTACCTTGACCCTAACCCCATTACAACCTATGGGAAGTCCTCATGATATTTGTATGCATTCATGAAATAATTGTTGATTGTTAGATGAAAAACAAATCTTGGAAAGCATGATTAAGGGAGGATTGAGTGAATCAACCCGATACACTTGAGTGACTAGAGCGGATACACATCCGGTGAGGGTTCGATTGCTCAATTACATGTTTTCACCCATGATCATGTCTTTTCTTGCAAGTTTGTAAAATCTTCTTAATAATTCAATTCAATTGTGGGTTGAGTGATTGCTATTGCCTTAGCCCTTGTGTTTGTATATGTATTCTTGGAAATTGATTTATTTTGACCAAGTGGATGCATTCATGTAGATAGATTGCATATAGATAGATTGCATGTAGTTAGTTTGCATTGAATAAATGTGATACCCTTTGCTTATTTCTTGATTTTAGCATGAGGACATGCTAAGTTTAAGTGTGGGGAGATTTGATAAACCCCGATTTTGTGGTTTATCTTGTGCTTAATTTGGGAGATTTTATCACCTTTTCTCACATTTATTCAATAAAATAGCATGGTTTTGTAATTCTCCCTTGAATTGTGCTTAAATGTGAAAACATGTTTTTTAGGCCCTAATTTGGTGATTTTAGATCCACCTTAATTCCATTCGATGCCTTGATGTGTTTGTTAAGTAATTTCAGGTTCATAAGGCAAGTATTGGATGGAAGAAATGAGAAGAAAAGCATACAAAGAGGAGAATGCATGAAGAAACAAAGATTTGGAATGCACCAATGGACGTGCACGCGTACATACCGCTTCTGCGCAGATTAGGAATTTGCCAGCGATGCGCACGCGCACATGGCGCGCACGCGCCGATACTCTTACTTGGCCCACTTAATGGCAAAACGCTGGGGGTGATTTCTGAGCTGCCCAGGCCCAAATCCAACTTGTTTCTGAGTGTATTTCATGCAGAATTGATGTCCAAGCAAGGGGGAGCAAATGTTTGTAGCATTAGCATCATGTAGGTTAGTTTCTAGAGAGAGAAGCTCCCTCTTCTCTCTAGAATTAGGTTAGGATTAGGTTAATCTCTCATAGATCCATGTTTAATTCCTTGCTTTCATCTTGTTTCTTCTACAATTTCTTGTTCTTACTACTTGATTCTCTTAGTTCTCATGTTAATTATACCTCTTATGCTCTTTTATGTTCATGGATGTTCATGTTGAATTTGGTTTTCTTTTAATGAAATTTATGTTTGATGTTTCTTTTATTGATGATTTGAGTTATGATCTTATTTTTCTTGCAATTGGTAATTAGTAGATTTACATTCCTTGCAATTTTACTATGCTTTCCTTGTATGCCTTCCAAGTGTTTGATAAAATGCTTGGAAGGATGTTAGAGTAGATTTTGAGCATTTTTGGCTTGGAAAGAGTGATTGGGTAATCTTGAGTCATGAAAACCCAAATTATGTTGGTGATCAAGAATTGTTAGTTAGTATTGTTTCCATTGACACTAATCTTTTGCTAATTTAATTAGTGAGTTGATTAGGACTTTTGGATTGAGATTAGCTAGTCTCGTTAGACTTTCTCCCTATTTGTTGGAGATGACGTAATGAGATAAATTCTTGTTTATATTTGTGACATGATTAATTAGTCTTGTTTGACATTCTCCCGATGTGTGAGTTAACTAAATAAGGCGAATTAATCATTGCATGACTAGGATGGAAAGCCTATGATCTCAATTCATTGCCATGAATGTCTCTCTTTATTACTTGCTTTCTTTAGTTATTTACTTGATTTACTTTTCTTGCCATTTATTTTCTTGCCCAATATCAACCAAAAACCCCTATACCCTTCATAGCCAATAATCATACATTTCATTGCAATTCCTTGTGAGACGACCCAAAGTCTAAATACTCCGGTTAATTCTTATTTGGGGTTTGTTCTTTGTGACACAACTTAAATTTAATTTGATGCGAGAGTTGTTTGTTGGTTTGGAGCTATGCTTACAACGAAATTCTTCTTTCTATAAGAGAAATTCCTTACCGATGACAATTTTCGCTATCAGGAATCAAAACAGAACTAGAAAATGTAAATTGCTGTAAATTAAAGAACTCTAAGATGAAGAAATTCATAATTTTGATCAATTAGAATTTTAGTACCAAAATAGAAATGGGAAATTGCAGAAGAATCAAAACAGAATGAAAGCTTAGATCAACTCAGAAATTCTAAAGAGAAATTGGCAATTGCATCAGAATAATAAAACAGAAAGAAAACTAAGATCTCTGTTGCTCTCTCAACAAGACAGAAAAGTATAAATTTAAAAGAATAATGAAAATGAAAGGAAACTAAGATCAGATTTCTAACTCAGAAAACTATCAAAGAAAACGTAAAAGCAAACTCCACGATGAAGGAATTCAGAAGAATTCTTAAATCCGAAGTCAAAAGACACAAAACAGAAAAGTAAAAGTTGCAGAAAAAATAAAACAGAAAGAAAACTCAGATCTCATCTCAATTCTAAAATTCTAAAAGGAAATTAAAAGAGAGCTGCCTATGAAATCAAATTCCTCACTATTTATACACTTTCTATTTCAGTCCTCAATTTCAGTCCTCAAGTACTTGGAGTGGGCTTTTTGGCCTGTGAAGAAGTGGATCAAAATGGCACTTGGTTGCTGCTTCCAGGGGAACGTTGCGTTCTCAAAGTGAGCGCAGCGTTCTCCCAATCACGCGCACGCGTCTCTGACGCGTGCGCGTCCTTTTGCGAGTTTGCTCATCGACGCGTGTGCATCATGTATGCGTGCGCGTCACTATCAATCTTCAGCTCAAACATGCTCGCGTGCCCCTTTCACGCGTACGCGTCGTTGAGAGCGCTAACTTAGTGAGCGCTGCGTTGGCTTAGTGAGCGCTTGGTGCACGAAATCACAATCACACTTTTGCAATTCCACACAACTAACCAGCAAGTGCACTAGGTCGTCCAAGTAATACCTTACGTGAGTAAGGGTCGATCCCACGGAGATTGTTGGCTTGAAGCAAGCTATGGTTATCTTGTAATTCTTAGTCAGGATATTAGTAATGATTCTTAGTTTTAATTGTAAAAAGTAAAAGAACATGAAATAAATACTTGTTATGCAGTAATAGAGAACAGATTGAGGTTTTGAAGATGCTCTATCTTCTGAATCTCTGCTTTCCTACTGTCTTCTTCTTCATGCACGCAGATCTCCTTCCATGGCAAGCTGTATGTTGGTGGATCACCGTTGTCAATGGCTACCATCCGTCCTCTCAGTGAAAAAGGTCCATGTGCATGGCTAAACATCTGTCGGTTCTCACTTGTATTGGAATAAGATCCATTGATCCTTTTGTGTCTGTCACTACACCCAATACTTATGAGTTTAAAGCTCCACAGCCATCCCTTCCCGGATCCTACTCAGAATACCACAGACAAGGTTTAGACATTCTGGATATCAGGAATGCTGCCAATTGATTCTAGCTTTTACCACGAAGGCTCTGGATTCAGGGATTTGAACGCTCTGTTGTCAGGAGAGGCAATCAAACTCCTGAACCAGGAACCCAAGAGATATACACTCAAGCTATTACAAATAGATCGTAAGTGGTTGTCAGGCATGCGTTCATAAGTTGAGAATGATGATGAGTGTCACGAATCATCACATTCTTCATGATTAAGTACGAGTGAATATCTTAGAACAGAAGCAAGTATGTTGAATAGAAAATAGAAGTAATTGCATTAATTCATCGAAACACAGCAGAGCTCCTCATCCCCAATCATGGAGTTTAGAGGCTCATACCGTAGAGATACAATGTAAAACGTGAAAATGTCATGAAGTCCAAAACAAATCTCTAAAAGTAGTTTTAATACTAAGCTAGTGACCTAGGTTTACAGAAATTGAGTAAACTAAGATAGGTAGTGCAGACGTCCACTTCCGGGGCCCACTTGGTGTGTGTTTGGGCTGAGCATTGAAGCTTCCAGGTGTAGAGACTTTATTTGGAGTTAAACGCCAGGTTGTAGCCTATTTCTGGCATTTAACTCTGGTTTGCAACCTATTTCTGGCGTTTAACGCCAGAATAGGGTAAGCACTTGGCGTTAAACGCCAATTTACGTCATCATAACTTGGGAAAAGTATGGACTATTATATATTGCTGGAAAGCCCTGGATGTCTACTTTCCAACGCAATTGAGATCACACCAATTGGGCTTCTATAGCTCCAAAAAAATCCATTTCGAGCGCAGGGAGGTTAGAATCCAACAGCATCTGCAGTCCTTTTTCAGCCTCTGAATCAGATTTTTGCTCAGGTCCCTCAATTTCAGCCAGAAAATACCTGAAATCACAAAAAAGCACACAAACTCATAGTAAAGTCTAGAAATGTGATTTTTGCATAAAAACTAATAAAAATATACTAAAAAGTAGCTAGATCCTACTAAAAACTATATGAAAATACCCCCAAAAAGCGTATAAAATATCCGCTCATCACAACACCAAACTTAAACTGTTGCTTGTCCTCATGCAACTAGATAAATAAAACAGGATAGAAAGAAAATCAAGAGGCAATAACATCTCAGAGTTTCACATGAAGCTCAAATTCTCATTAGATGAGCGGGGCTAGTAGCTTTTTGCTCCCGAACAGTTTTGGCACCTCCATTTATCCTTTGAAGTTCAGAATGATTGGCATCTGTAGGATCTTAGAATTCAGATAGTGTTATTGATTCTCCTAGTTTAGTATGTTGATTCTTGAACACAACTACTTTATGAGTCTTGGCCTTGGCCCTAAGCACTTTGTTTTCCAGTATTACCACCGGATACATAAATGCCACAGACACATAACTGGGTGAACCTTTTCAGATTGTGACTCAGCTTTGCTAAAGTCCCCAGTTGGAGGTGTCCAGAGTTCTTAAGCACACTCTTTTTGCTTTGGACCACGACTTCAACCGCTCAGTCTCAAGCTTTTCACTTGACACCTTCACGCCACAAGCACACGGTTAAGGACAGCTTGGTTTAGCCGCTTAGGCCAGGAATTTATTCCTTTGGGCCCTCCTATCCATTAATGCTCAAAGCCTTGGATCCCTTTTTCATTACCCTTGCCTTTTGGTTTAAAGGGTTACTAGCTTTTTCTGCTCTCTTTTTTTTTCACTGCTTTTTCTTGCTTCAAGAATCAATTTCATGATTTTTCAGATTATCAATAACATTTCTCTTTTTCATCATTTTTCAAGAGCCAACAATTTTAACATTCATAAACAACAAATTCAAAAGACATATGCACTGTTCAAGCATTCATTCAGAAAACAAAAAGTATTACCACCACATATAAATAATTTGAATTTTTCTTATTAAGAACTCGAAAATAAAATTGCCTTCTTATTCTAAAAATCTGCTATTTTATTCATGTTCAATGATGATAAGGAAGATAAATTATAACTTTTTTGGGGAATAAAAATAAAAATAAAGATACTAAGAAAAATTTGTGATATATTTTGTGCTCAATTTAGGTGATTTATTCAATCCTTCACTCACTTATTCATGTAAATTGCATGGTTTTACTTTCCCTTCCTTATTATGTAATATATGTGAAAAACATGTTTCCTATGCTTAAAAATAATTATTTCAATTACCCTTTATTACCATTCGATGCCGTGATTTGTGTGTTGAGAAGTTTCAGATCTTTTAAGGCAGGAATGACTTAAAGGATGGAAAGAAAACATACAAAAAATGGAAGCAAAGCACAAAATGGAGTTTTTGAAGAAACTGGCAGCAACGCGAACACATGGACGACGCGGCCGCATGCCCAGCGCAAAAAGGCAGCGACGCGAACGCGTGACTGACGCGGACGCGCGCCTTAAGCAGAACACAGATGACGCGGACGCATGACCGAAGTGAAGGCATGACAAGGAAAACTCCAGATGACGCGACCGCGTGACCCACGCGAACACGTGACAGACGCCACGCTCCAAAAATTACAGAAAACGCTCCCAGCAATTTCTGAAGCCCTTTTTGGCTCAGATCCAAGTCCAGAAAACACAGATTAGAGGTTATAAAGTGGGGGAATGCATCCATTCAAGGAGAGATCTCCAATTATTCACTTTTCATAGTTTAGATGTAGTTTTTAGAGAGAGAGGTTCTGTCCTCTCTCTTAGGTTTTAGGATTAGGATTTCTTATTATTTCAAGTTAGTATTCCAACTCTTTATCAGGTTCAATGTTCCTTTTTAATTATTTTCTCAATTTAATTTATGAACTCTTCCATGTTACATATGATTCTCTTAATTAATGTTATTTGAGGTATTTCAATTTATGATTGCTTTCTTTTATTTATGTTACTGTCGCTTCCAATCTGAAGACATTTTTATTCGAGTAAGTTTACTTTTCCCCTTTTGGCCCTGGTTAAGTAATTGGTAACTCATGAGTTATCAAACTCAACGTGATTGATGATTGTTGTCTTTGCTAATTGAATTGAACTTCAATAACTCCAGTCCTTTCTTAGGAATTGACTAGGACCTGAGGATCAAACCAATTGGTCCACTTGACCTTCCTTTTGCTTTAGTAAAGGCTAACTAAATGGGATTAAAACTCAACTCTCATCACCATTGATAAGGATAACTAGGATAGGACTTCTAATTTCTCATACCTTGCCAAGAGTTTATTTTATAGTTATTTATTTATTTTATTTGTCGTTTAAATTACTTGTTCCTTACTTTCAAAACCCCCAATTTATAAAACTCATAACCAATAATAAGAACATACCTCCCTGCAATTCCTTGAGAAGACGACCCGATGTTTAAATACTTCGGTTATTGATTTTAAAAGGGTTTGTTACTTGTGAGAACCAAAACATTTGTAAGAAAGGACTTTTGTTGGTTTAGAAGCTATACTTGAAATGGAAATTTATTCTGAATTCTAGATCACGCAAAAGTTCTCTCTTCAAAATGGCGCCGTTGCCGGAGAATTGCAAACGTGTGCCTTATTATTGGTTATTGTAAATATTTTTTCTTTTATTTGTTTATTTGTTTTTGTTTTTCCCTTTTTATTTTTATTAGCTACTATGAATTCTCACCCCTCTCGCTTTGAGTTTGGTTCTAATATTGTTGAAGGGAATGGAAGTTATAGCAGGAACATGCATTAAGGTCAGAGCAATCAAAGATGGGTGGTGCCACGAGGACTTGATCAACCCTTTAGGCAACAACACCCTCCACAGTATCACAGACAAGGACCACTTCACAATGCATACCAAGCTAATAGACATGGTGGACCTCCTGGTAGTTACCAACAAGCCCCACCCTGTGCCTATAGACCATCCTCTCAACATAACTTTGAACCACCACACTCACAAGCTCCTTTTCACCATTCACCACCATATGATCCTTATTTACCCCAATTCCAATCCAATTACTCCCAAACACCACCACTTCCCTATGTACCATGTCCATATCCATCACCTCGAGAATCACAGGCTCGCCTCAAGGAAACAGTAGATCAACTTCATACAACCCTTCATCAGCTAGAGCAAGCAATACATCAATTATCTTTCAGACGTTTAGACACTCAAGGAACTCCAATCGCTTTATGTGGAGAATCTAAGGACAAACGTAGCATGAAGAAAACACTAGAAACCCTAGTAGGCAGTAATGAGGAGAACTTTGTTCTGGAACAATTGGAGGAAGCTCAAATTATCCAAGAAGAAGAAGTACTGATTGAAGATTTAGGAGATGTTGAACCTCCATGGGAATCCAGAGTTGTGAAAATTTTCGTCAAGGACGTTACAATTAATGCTAAGGAGGGTAGTGCACAACCCCCAAAGCAGGTATTTCATAAAGAACTAGACGGAATAACCCAAGACGAACGTTTCCTTGATGATGATAGTCTCATGTCAAGTTCTCCTAGTAATGAACTTGCATTCGCAAGTGAATTCTAAACCGCCCGGATGGAAAAATATAGATCAAGACGAAGGCAGATTTAAAAGCAAAGTTTGGGATCCTGGAAAATATTCTGATATTCGTCACCCCGGGAGCCTGAGAATCTGTTTGAAGCTGCTCAAAAGCTTTACATGCCTAGTTTGGGACCCCGGAGGCTGTTGGCATTCTAAACATTGGTGGAGATTTCTGGATGAATTTAAGCATAAGCCGCCATAACAGGAAGCTCATCCAATGTCCAACTTAAGGACTTTAACTAAAAGTGCTAGGTGGGAGACAACCCACCATGGTATGGTCGTTTCTTTTTCAATTTTTATTTCGTACTGTTTGATTTTATATTATATTATTTTTACTGAACCTGGATGTTATTCATAGCATTTGCATTAGCATTGCATACTGCATAATTGCATACCTACATATATTAAAAAAAAAGAGAGAGAGAAAGGCGTGCGACGCAATCACATCGCTAAAGCATTCGTGTCAGTTGCGAAAAACACCTCCCACACGTCCGCGTCAATCAGAAATCGGCGTAAAAATCCAAACGCCCAGAAATCTGGGCTGGAATCGTGCAGCTGTTGTGTGTTTAGCACAAAATGGCCCACGCGTTCGCGTCCCTGACGCGAACGCGTCACTTGTAAAACACCCATCCCACGCAAAAGCATGAGCGACGCGTTCACGTCACGTGGATTGCACAACACCCCAAAAGGAGACAAAGAGTTGCACTGAAATGACGCTGGAATTGTATGTTTAGCACAATTTCGAGCGACGCGGTCTCATGCCTCATGCGATCGCGCCATTCATCCTTTTACCCATTCCATGCGATCGCGTGGATTCAAATTCATTAACCCCCAGTGACGCGAAACCCTACCCCCATCGCACCCCATTCTTCCCCCCACTGCTCCCTCTCTGCTCCCCACCCACAACCACCACTACCACCCTTACCCCCATTCTTCTTCAACCACCCCCTCCACCCTCCCAGCACCACCGCAACCACACCCCCGCCATTTCTCAGTTCCCTAGCTTAGTTCATACGCCTACCAGGTTCCGCCGAACGCCACCTTTCTTTCATTCATAGTTATTTGCATATTTTTCAGTTTATGTTTAAATTTAGGATAGTTAGAGATGTATGTTGTAGTGGATTATAGGTGGTTAGGTAGCTAGGATGTGGTTAGTGGATTTAGGCCTGATAATTGCACCGTACTTGTTTCTTGTTTTTCAATTTCGCAATTCTGATATTGCTGTGATATTAATACTGTTCATATGATGTTCTTACTGCTCATGCTGCTATTGAGACTACTCTTTCATGTTCATATTATTTATGTCTATTTGCAGCTTTATTTTAATTTATATGAACTATTCTGCTTGCTGTTTATTACCCGGAAACATCTAATTTTAGCCAGAATGCTACCCAATTTTCTGTAAATTGTTTTGATTTTCATTCATGTTTTGTTTTTTGCAATTTGAATTTGGCATTACTTAGCTTTTCCCAAACCACTTCATGAGTGCACGGGCCAGCATTCTTATTCCTTTCGATTTCCTGGTTAATAAATTGCACTTTTGATGATTCGATTTTAATTTTTGCTATTTTTATATCCTTATGAATCATCATCAACAACCTGATTTCCTTACTTGAATATG
The DNA here is from genome assembly GCF_059453495.1 of Arachis ipaensis. NCBI lineage: Eukaryota > Viridiplantae > Streptophyta > Magnoliopsida > Fabales > Fabaceae > Arachis > Arachis ipaensis. The sequence goes on from NC_142435.1 coordinate 92,965,960, forward strand.
AGTTGACTGTTGCTTAGAATTGTGAAATTCTTGTTACTTCGAAACCGATCATCATGCCACTTACTCTAACTTTCTTTTTACTAACTCACTGATTTCCGCTTTCTAACCTCTTTTTCTATTTTAACCACTTTTAACTTTCTAACTTTCCCCTCTGCTTTTTTTGACTAACTCTTTCAACTTTTTTAACTCATGGCATGATTATTGTTTTTCCTAATTAACAGGTATTCTACTTATAACATATTTTGGAATGTAATTTCTCATCACAGCTTTTTAACTCCGAAACAATCCAAAATGAACAATTATTCCATTCATTTCATGATTCTACTGCTCCTTTGCCACTATGTGCTTATCTTGTTATTTGCCTACTTGTTTTCCTATTTTTTATATCCTAAGATTTCTGTTTTTCAGGATGTCTGTCCCTCAAAAAAAAGGAAAAGGCAAAGTAACAACTGGCAAATGGAAAAGAGGTGAATCCTCTATGTCTATCCTGGAGATTATGCATGATGACTCCTGGCGGCAAAAGCACTTTACCCCGCAGAAGAAGGCTGACCAGCTCCTCCCTGCCAATGATCCAATTAAGTTTGCAAACCGATACTATGAGCTGAAGTATCCAGTGTTTGCTACCTCCAAAAATCTGTACCTGGAGCGAACTCTGAAAATTTCAGAAGAACTACAGCAGTACACCTCCGAACAGATCAAACAAAGAGGCTGGTTCTTCTTGGAGAGAAACTTGACAGAGGTCAATGCTTCCTGGGTAAGAGAGTTTTACTGCAATTATTTCAAGACTTCCCTGGATGCAGTGCACCTCAGAGGGAAACAGATACTGGTCACTGAAGAAGCCATTGAGGATATTCTGCATCTTCAGCCTAAGTCAGATGAGCCTGACGGTTACCAAAAGGCTGAAGAGGATATGAGGTTTATGCGATTTGACTAGAATGCTGTCAAGGAGAGGATAGCCCTTGACCCTACTGTCCCATGGGTCATGGGTAAGAACACCACAATGCCTCAAGGAATCAAGCTTATGTATCTGAATGATGAGGCTCGGCTATGGCACCAGATCCTGAGCAACTTTGTTATGCCGAGCACTCATGAGACGGAGCTGCCTGCTACTATGATCACTCTTCTCTGGTGTGTGCTGGAGGGTAAGGACCTGTATCTGTCACGATTCATCCGGCACTATATGGCCAGGGTCCATGTCAAAGGCACCATTCCCTTCCCTTACCTGGTTACCCAACTAGGCAGTCGAGCTGACGTGCCTTGGGAGGATGCTGATGCGAAGCCGACTGCTGTAGACTGCAAGAAGATCATTCCTCACAGCAAGAAGTTTCTGGCTTTAGACTACAGACCTCCATTCCTTACTGCTTCTGATGAGATAGCCACGCCTTCAGCTGCCCCTTCTTCTTCCACTGCTGCACCAGCCCCACCCACTGCACCTCCAGCTGCTCCTAAGCCTATTTACCATTTGGTGCATCGACTCTTCGCCCGCTTGGATTGTATGGAGCGTCGTAACAAGCGACGCTATGAGCACGTCAAATTGATGATCCGATCCGGCGGCGACATCCCCTCCGAGCCTGACACCCCTTCTGATACATCTGAGGTGGAGGAGGACGATCACGATGAGGAGACACCTACCCAGGATGCACAGACAGGACCAGAGCAGGCTGCGCCACAACAGGAGGTGCAACACCAGATTCAGGCCGCAGATCCAGAGATTCCCATCCAGTCAGAGCCTCCTCTGCAGCAGACAGATCCTCCTACCCTTATCCAGTCTGCAGATCCTCAGGCCACCACCGAGACTCCAGCAACCCATCCTTCTAGTGATGACACTCCTTCACACCCAGCTTGAGTGAGCATCGAGGACGATGCTTTATTTTAAGTGTGGGGAGGTCACCATCCCTGGCGTATTTTTTTTTTGGTGAACCACTACAGACTCTTTCTATCTTATTTTATTTATTTTTTTGTATTTTTATCTTTATTTTTATTTCTCAGTACTTATACATTGCTCTTTTGCTGTATTTGTACCTTATTTCCGCATTTTGCACTTTAGTTTATATTTTAGCCAGTTAGTTTAGTTGCAATTCTAACTTATTAGTTATAAAATATGTGGATTAATTAGTATAGTTTACCCTTTTAGCATATGATAGTTTGGTTTGAATTGAAAATAAAAAGGAAGTAAACTAGAGACTTTAACATAATCAAAAACAATCCACACACCTTGTATATAGAATATAACATGTTAGTTAATTAACAACATTTCATCAAGGAGGAACACTAAAACTTTAAAGCCACCCAAAAAAAAATTTTACATTGAGAATAATGGGAACTCTTAATTTCTACTTGCATGACATGTATAACTGATATATGATTTTTGAGCTAGAGAACACACAGCCTGTGAGTTTTGAGCTTAATTGTATGGTTACATTCAAACCATAATTCTTATTCCTGTGTGTTTTGCCCTTCTTTTTTATTCTGGTGTTCTTTACTTTGTTTTAATCTATATGTCTAATTATAGAGTATAGATACATACTAAGAGATGATTGAGGCCATCATTTAAATTTTCCCTCACTTATCCCAAATTAGCCTACCTTTTACATTACCCTTGTTAGCCCCCTTGAGCTTTTTAGTCCCCTCTTGTTCTATAAACCACATTACTAGCCTTAAACAGAAAAACAAAATAAAAATCCCAAGTTGAATCCTTGGTTAGCTTAAGATAGAAATTGTGTGTTGTTTAAGTGTGGGGAAATTTATGGGAACATGGATGATAGAAACAAAGGTGGAAAGTTAAAAAGAATAAAGATGTTTCAAAATAAAAAATTTTTTGGGAAGCATGCTCATATGAAATCAAACCAATTGAATTACCATGTGCATTAAAAAAAAGAAGAAAAAAGAGAAGAAAAAAATTTTATTTTATTTTCGGTATTTAATTAAGGGGATACAAAAATTCTCCAATTGCAAAATAAAAAGAATCAATGCAAATGGGATAAAATTTAAGTTAATGCATGAGCTTGCAATACAGAGTGAGAAAAGTTGGGCAAATAAGTTAAGAAACTTGGAATTACAAAATATGTATGTTAGGTGAGATCTTAGACTAATCAAGGATTCACTTATTAGCTCACTTAGCCTTATACATATACCCTTACCTTTACCTTGGCCCCATTACAACCTTGAAAAAGACCTCATGATTTTTGTATGTCGGTATTCTATAATTGTTGATTGGTTAGATGAAGAACAAAGTTATAGAAAGTAAGGATAAAAAAAAGAAGAATGGAGTGATTAACCCAATAAACACTGAGTGACTAGAGAGTAAACACAAAATTCAGTGAGGGTTCAATAGCTCATCACCATATATCTCTGCTTAAATTGTTAATTGTCTTGCAAGGTTTGAAAAATAATTTTTACCCATCTCAATTGTAAAAGTGCTTTAACATTATCTAGGGTTTGGCTATGCATATATGATTCCTTGAAAATGTGAATTAATTTAACTACATGTAAGCTTTATATACAGGTGAATAATAATTAGAATTGCATGACTCATTTAGGTAGTTGCATTTAGGATAGAATGCATTGCATGAGATTCCACCACTTTAACCTTACCTTATTCTTCATCTTGGATTTAGCATGAGGACATGCTATTGTTTAAGTGTGGGGAGGTTTGATAAACCCATATTTTATGATATATTTTGTGCTCAATTTAGGTGATTTATTCAATCCTTCACTCACTTATTCATGTAAATTGCATGGTTTTACTTTCCCTTCCTTATTATGTAATATATGTGAAAAACATGTTTCCTATGCTTAAAAATAATTATTTCAATTACCCTTTATTACCATTCGACGCCGTGATTTGTGTGTTGAGAAGTTTCAGATCTTCTAAGGCAGGAATGACTTAAAGGATGGAAAAGAAACATACAAAAAATGGAAGAAAAGCACAAAATGGAGTTTTTGAAGAAACTGGCAGCAACGCGAACGCATGGACGACGCGGCCGCATGCCCAACGCGAAAAGGCAGCGACGCGAATGCGTGACTGACGCGGACGTGCGCCTTAAGCAGAACACAGATGACGCGAACGCATGACCGAGGCAAACGCGTGACAAGGAAAACTCTGGATGACGCGACCGCGTGACCCACGCGGATGCGTGACAGATGCCACGCACCAGAAATTACAGAAAACGCTCCCAGCAATTTCTGAAGTCTTTTTTGGCTCAGATCCAAGTTCAGAAAACACAGATTAGAGGTTATAAAGTGGGGGAATGCATCCATTCAAGGAGAGATCTCCAATTATTCATTTTTCATAGTTTAGATGTAGTTTTTAGAGAGAGAGGTTCTGTCCTCTCTCTTAGGTTTTAGGATTAGGATTTCTTATTATTTCAAGTTAGTATTCAAACTCTTTATCAGGTTCAATGTTCCTTTTTAATTATTTTCTCAATTTAATTTATGAACTCTTCCATGTTACATATGATTCTCTTAATTAATGTTATTTGAGGTATTTCAGTTTATGATTGCTTTCTTTTATTTATGTTACTGTCGCTTCCAATCTGAAGACATTTTTATTCGAGTAAGTTTACTTTTCCCCTTTTGGCCATGGTTAAGTAATTGGTAACTCATGAGTTATCAAACTCAACGTGATTGATAATTGTTGTCTTTGCTAATTGAATTGAACTTCAATAATTCCAGTCCTTTCTTAGGAATTGACTAGGACTTGAGGATCAAACCAATTGGTCCACTTGACCTTCCTTTGCTTTAGTAAATGCTAACTAAGTGGGATTAAAACTCAACTCTCATCACCATTGATAAGGATAACTAGGATAGGACTTCTAATTTCTCATACCTTGCTAAGAGTTTATTTTATAGTTATCTATTTATTTTATTTGTCGTTTAAATTACTTGTTCCTTACTTTCAAAACCCCCAATTTACAAAACTCATAACCAATAATAAGAACATACCTCCCTGCAATTCCTTGAGAAGACGACCCGATGTTTAAATACTTCGGTTATTGATTTTAAAAGGGTTTGTTACTTGTGACAACCAAAACATTTGTAAGAAAGGACTTTTGTTGGTTTAGAAGCTATACTTGAAACGGAAATTTATTCTGAATTATAGATCACGCAAAAGTTCTCTCTTCACTCATCCACTCCCATCTTCACCCCAGCATCTTTACATAGCAGAGATATTAGGTTTGGGTAAGCCAATTTGGCATCAGTGGAGTTCTTGTTTGCAATTGTGTAGAGCTCACAAGAAATCAGATGATGGATCTCCACTTCATTTCCCAGCATAATGCAGTGGATCATCACTGCTCTTTTGACAGTGACTTCAGAGCAGTTGCTGGTGGGCAGTATAGAACGCCCAACGAAGTCCAGCCAGCCCCTAGCAATTGGTTTGAGATCTCCTCTCTTGAGTTGATTTGGGACACCTTTTGCTTTAGTTATCCACTTGGTTCCATGGATGCATATGTCCTATAGAACTTGGTCTAAGCGCTTATCAAATCTCACCATTCTCCTATTAAAAGATTCCGGATCATCTTGTAGTTGAGGCAGCTTGAAGACCTCTCATATTTTGTCCTGGTGGAAGTACATAATCTTCCCTCTGATCAAGGTTCGAAAGGTATAGAAAGCGGCTCCAGTTAATCTCTGCTTATCTATTTGTCACAGATTTGCGTAGAATTCCTGAACCATGTTTGTACCCACCTTTGTCTCAGGATTAGCCAGAATTTCCCAGCCTCTGTTTTGAATCTGCTCTTAGATCTCTGGATATTCGTCTTCTTTCAGATCAAATTTAACTTCTAGGATCACTGATCTTAGACCCATTATTCTGTAGTAATGGTCTGCATGTTCTTTGGTTAAGAACCTCTCTTGATTCCAAAGTGGTTTTGGAATATTCTCTTTCTTGCTTCTTGAAGTGGTTTGTTTTCCTTTAGGAGCCATGATCTTAGTGAATCTTAGCTCAGTGATCACGAAAAGCACACCAAACTTAGAGGTTTGCTTATCTTCAAGCAAAAGAAAGGAAAGGAGAGGAATAGAAGGAGAGACAACGTTGAATTGTGGAGGAGAGGGGGTAGTCGAATGTGAATTTAACGAGGAGGGGGCGGGTTCGAAATTTTTGAAAAAAAATATGCTAGAAGATATGATTTGTAAAAAGATAATTATGATATGAAAAAGATATAGTTTTAAAATTGAAAAGATAAGAGAGAGATTTGAAAAGATAAATCTACTTTTTGAAAAGATAGTGTAATGATTTGAAAAAGATTTGGAGAGAATTTAAAAAGATAGATGAGTATTGAAAAAGATTTGAAAAGAATTTAAAAAGATAGATGAGTTTTGAAACAGATTTGAAAAGAAGTTGAAGAAGAATGAAGAAAGGTATTTAGGCTTGAGATTAATTTGAAATTGAAATTAAAGAATGAGAGTTTGTAACATTTTTATGCAAAAAATCATGGATGGAAATATGAAAATTTGAAAAAAATTGAAGTGAAAAACAAACTTCCTCCCCTCCACACTTCTGGCGTTAAATGCCCAGTTGTAGCTTGTTTTGGGCGTTTAACGCCCATTTGTTGCTTGTTTTGGCTGTTTAACGCCCAGCCAGGTACCCTGGCTGGCGTTAAACGCCAGAAATCCTTTGTCACTGGGCGTTTTTCTAAATGCCCAGGATGCTGTAATTTTGGCATTAAACACCTAGAATGGTAACTATTCTGGCGTTTAACGCCCAGAGAGGTATCTTTACTAGTGTTAAACGCCTAGTAGATGCTTCTTTTGGGCGTTTAACGCCCAAAATTCCCCTTACTGGCGTTTTTGTGCCAGTGAGCTCCTTTTCTCTGCTTTATGCTCTGAATTCTTCTGTAACTCTGTGAACTCATGCAATTGATACTTTACCTTGAAGATTATTTATATTAAACTCGTATAATTATTATTTAAATAACAAATAAGCTTTGCTAATGGCTGGGTTGCCTCCCAGCAAGTGCTTCTTTATTGTCTTTAACTGGACCTTGCTGAGCTTTTAGTCTAGCCTCAGCTTTGAGCATTGTTGCTCAATATTTCCTTCAAGATAATGCTTGATTCTCTAGCTATTAACAACGAACTTCTTATTAGAATCAACGTCTTGAAGCTCCACATAGCCATATGGTGACACACTTGTAATCACATATGGTTCTTTCCACCGGGATTTCAGTTTCCCGGGGAATAATCTGAGCCTAGAGTTGAACAGTAGAACCTTTTGTCCTAGTTCAAAGACTCTGGGTGACAGTTTCTTATCGTGGCACCTTTTTGCTTTCTCTTTGTAAATCTTAGCGTTTTCGAAAGCATTGAGTCTGAATTTATCTAGCTCATTCAGCTAGAGCAATCTTTTCTCTCCAGCTAATTTGGCATCAAAGTTTAGGAATTCGGTTGCCCAGAAAGCCTTATGTTCCAGTTCCACGGGCAAATGACAGGCCTTACCATACACAAGTTGGTATGGAGAGGTCCCTATAGGAGTCTTGAATACTGTTCTGTATGCCCACAAAGCCTCATCTAAGCTTCTTGCTCAATCCCTTCTACGGGTAATTACAGTCCGTTCTAGGATTCTTTTTAGTTCTCTATTAGAGACTTCATCCTGCCCATTTGTCTGTGGCTAATATGGAGTTGCTACTTTGTGGCTAATTCCATATTAGACCATAGCAGAGTAAAGCTGTTTATTGCAGAAGTGAGTGCCCTCATCACTGATTAGTGCTCTAGGGACACCAAACATGCTGAAGATATGTTTCTGGAGGAACTTCAGCACTGTCTTAGTAGGTGTTGCAATTGCCTCTACCCATTTAGTTACATAGTCTACTCCCACCAGAATATATGTTTTTGACTATGATGGTGGGAAAGGCCCCATGAAGTCAATACCCCATACATCAAACAACTCAATTTCCAAGATCTCTTGTTGTGGCACGGCGTAACCATGAGGCAAATTACCAGCTCTCTGGCAACTGTCACAGTTACGTACGAACTCTCGGGAGTCTCTATAGAGGGTAGGCCAGTAGAAGCCACATTGGAGAACCTTAGTGGCTATTCACTTACCTCTGAAATGGCCACTATATTTTGATCCATGGCAATGCCATAAGATCTTCTGTGCCTCTTCCTTGGGCACACATCTACGGATTATTCCGTCTGCACATCTCTTAAAGAGATATGGTTCATCCCACAAGTAGTACTTTGCATCGGTAATTAATTTTTTTGTTTGTTGCCTGCTGTACTCTTTGGGTATGAATCTTACAGCTTTATAGTTTGCAATGTCTGCAAACCATGGTGTTTCCTGAATGGCAAACAATTTCTCATCCGGAAAGGTTTTAAAAATCTCAATAGAGGGGGAGGACGCCCCTTCTACTGGTTCTATCTAGGACAGATGATCAGCTACTTGGTTCTCTGTCCCTTTTCTGTCTCTTATTTCGATATCAAACTCTTGCAGAAGTAACACCCATCTTATGAGTCTGGGTTTTGAATCCTACTTTGTATGTAGATATTTAAGAGCAGCATGGTCAGTGTACACAATCACTTTTGATCCTACTAAGTATGATCTAAACTTGTCAATGGCATAAACCACTGCAAGCAACTCATTTTCTGTGGTTGTGTAATTTTTTTGTGCATTATTTAGAACACGGCTAGCATAATAAATGACATGCAGATGCTTGTTATGCCTCTGTCCCACTACTGCACCAATGGCATGGTCACTGGCATCACACATTAGTTCGAATGGTAATGTCCAGTCTGGTGTAGAAATAACTGGTGCTGTGACCAGCTTAGCTTTCAGAGTTTCAAACGCCTGCAGACACTCTGTGTCAAACACAAATGGCGTGTCAGCAGCAAGCAGATTGCTCAGAGGTTTTTCAATTTTTTAAAAATCCTTTATAAACCTCCTATAGAAGCCTGCATGCCCCAGAAAGTTTCTGATTGCCTTAACATTGGCAGGTGGTGGTAATTTTTCAATTACTTCCACTTTAGCTTGATCCACCTCTATTCCCTTGTTTGAAATTTTATGCCCAAGGACGATTCCTTCAGTCACCATAAAGTGACATTTTTCCCAGTTTAAAACTAGGTTGGTCTCTTGGCATCTTTTCAGAACAAGTGCTAAATGGTCAAGGCAGGAGCTGAATGAGTCTCCAAATACTGAAAAATCATCCATGAAGACTTCCAGAAATTTCTCTACTATATCAGAGAAGATAGAGAGCATGCACCTCTGAAAGGTTGCAGGTGCATTGCACAGACCAAAAGGCATCCTTCTGTAGGCAAACACTCCAGAAGGATATGTAAATGCTGTTTTCTCTTGGTCCTGAGGATCTACTGCAATTTGGTTGTAACCTGAATAGCAATCCAAAAAGCAATAATATTCATGACCTGATAGTCTTTCTAGCATCTGGTCTATGAATGGTAAAGGGAAGTGATCCTTCCTGGTGGCTGTATTGAGCCTTCTGTAGTCAATACACATACGACACCCTGTAACTGTTCTTGTAGGAACCAGTTCATTTTTTTTCATTATGAACCACTGTCATGCCTCCTTTCTTGGGGACAACTTGGACAGGGCTCACCTAGGGGCTATAAGAAATAGGATAAATAATCACAGCCTCTAGTAACTTAGTGACCTCTTTCTGCACTACCTCCTTCATTGCTGGATTTAGCCACCTCTGTGGTTGAACCACTGGCTTAGCATCATCCTCCAATAAGATCTTGTGCATGCATCTTGCTGGGCTAATGCCTTTAAGATCACTTATGGACCACCCACGAGCTGTCTTGTGTGTCTTTAGCACTTGAAGTAGTGCTTTCTCTTCCTGTGGATTTAAAGCAGAGCTTATGATCACCGGAAAAGTATCACCTTCTCCCAGAAATGTATATTTCAGGGATGGTGGTAGTGGTTTGAGCTCAGGTTTCAGAGGTTTCTCCTCTTCCTGAGGAATTTTCAGAGGCTCTTTTATTTCCTCTGATTCCTCCAGATCAGGCTGAACATCTTTAAAGATATCCTCTAGCTCTGATTCGAGACTCTCGGCCATGTTGATCTCCTCTACCAAGGAGTCAATAATATCAACGCTCATGCAGTCCTTTGATGTGTCTGGATGCTTCATTGCCTCAACAGCATTCAGCCTAAACTCATCCTCATTGACTCTCAAGGTTACTTCCCCTTTTTGGACATCAATGAGGGATCATCCAGTTGCTAGGAAAGGTCTTCCTAGAATGAGAGTTGCACTCTTGTGCTCCTCCATTTCCAGCACTAAAGTTAGTGGGAAAGGCAAATGGCCCAACCTTGACAATCATATCCTCAATTATGCCTGATGAATATTTAATGGAGCCATCAGCAAGTTGAAGACATATCCGGGTTGGTTTGACCTCTTCAGTTAAGCCAAGCTTTCTGATAGTGGATGCAGGGATTAGATTGATACTTGTCCCAAGGTCACACAGAGCTGTCTTGGTACAAGTACCCTCTAATGTGCATGGTATCATAAAGCTTCCGGGATCCTTAAGCTTTTCTGGTAAGCTTGTTAGGATGACTGCACTGCATTCTTCAGTGAGAAAAACTTTTTCTATTTCCCTCCAATCCTTCTTATGACTTAAGATCTCTTTCATGAACTTAGTATAAGAGGGTATTTGCTCAAGTGCCTCTGCAAACAGAATCTTTATTTCAAGAGTCCTGAGATAGTCTGCAAAGCGGGCATATTGTTTATCCTGTTTCGCTTGGCGGAGTTTCTGAGGATAAGGCATTTTGGCTTTATATTCTTCAACCTTAGTTGCTGCAGGTTTATTTCCTACAGAGGCAGGTTGAGAAGCCTTCTTGAGGGAGTTATTATCAGCACTTGTAGGTGTATGATCCCTCACTGGCATTTGAATGCCAGAACTGGACATGGATTGGGCATTTAACGCCAGATTCCTACCCTTTTCTGGCATTTAAACGCCAGAACTGAATATGGATTGGGTGTTTAATGCCAATTTTTCATCATTTTCTGGCGTTTGAACGCTAGACTTATTCCTCTCTGGGCTCTTACTGTCCTCAGAGGGATTTTGGGTAGCAGGTTGCTTATCCTCTGTCAGCTATTCTTTTCTTGGCTTTCTGCTGCTTTGGGTTGAGGTATTTAATGTTTTTCCACTTCTTAATTGAACTGCTTGGCACTCCTCTATTATCTATTTTGATAACTGCTGTTTTGTCTGATTCAATTGTGATTCCATATCCTTGTTAGCATTTTTGGTTTCTTGCAGCATCTCCTTAAATTCGGCTAACTGTCTTGTTATAGAAGATAGTTGCTGATTGAGTTCAGCAAATTATTCCTGAGGACTAAAGTCAGTTGATACTGCCTCAACTTCTTCTTTCATGGAGGACCCATTACTTATGTACAGATGCTGATTTCTAGCAACTATATCAATAAGCTCATGAGCCTCTTCAATAGTCTTTCTCATGTGTATAGATCCACCAACTGAGTGGTCTAGAGATACCTGAGCTTTTTCTGTAAGCCCGTAGTGAACCCACTCTTAAAACATTTCAGAGGGGCATTTTCTTAGCATCCCTCTGTACCTCTCCCAGGAGTTATAAAGGGATTCATCATCCTCTTGTTTAAAACCTTGGATATCCAGCCTTAGCTGTGTCATCCTTTTTGGAGGGAAATATTGATTCAGAGATTTGTCTGATAACTGTTTCCATGTTCTTATGCTTGCTGTAGGTTGGCTATTTAACCACATTTTAGCTTGATCTTTTACAGCAAATGGAAACAGTAATAATCTGTAGACATCCTGATCTAATTCCTTGTCACGTACTGTGTCAACAATTTGCAAGAACTGTACCAGAAACTCAGTAGGTTCTTCTTGAGGAATACCAGAATACTGGCAATTTTACTGCACCATGACAATGAGCTGAGGATTTAGCTCATAACTGCTTGCTTTGATGGGAGGTATACAGATGCTGCTCCCATATGCAGCAGTAATGGGGTTAGCATATGACCCCAGAGTCCTTCAGGACTGTTCATTTCCATTTATGTCCATAATGGATAAAATAGAATTGATATGAATTGCAAACAAAATATATTTTTGTTTTTATTTTAATTAAGTAGAACAAACCGAGTTATTAAGATAAATAAAAATAATAAGACAAAATAAAATAATTAGAAATTAAAATATAAATTTCGAAAACCAAGAGAAAAATAATTGAAAACGAAAGTAATTACTTAACTAAGAAGATTTGAAAAACTTTGGATATGATTTTTGGAAAGAATTTTGAATTTTGAAATTTCAAAACTAAGATAAGATAGAATAGAAAGTTTTACAATAAAAATATGAATTTTTAAAGGGAAATTCGAAAATTAATTAAAATAAAGAGAAAAGGTATTTTTGAATTTAATGAAGAAAGAGAAAAAGAGTAAAAATGACACCAAAATTAAATTTTTAGATCAAAACAAGGGAAACAAACAGGAAAACTTTGAATATCACGATGAACAATAAGAACAACTTTTGAAAATTTTTAAGAAAACAGAAACACAAAGGACACCAAACTTAAAATATGAAACTAAACTCAAACAAAAAACTCAATTATTAGTTTATAAAAATTTTCGAAAAAGATTTGAAAAGGAAAATAATGATAAAAGAAAAAATTTCAACCACAAACAATAATAGAAGACGCGATTTTAGTGACTCTAAACAAAAAGGATAAAATTTTCCTAATCTAACCAACAAAACAAACCATCAGTTGTCCAAACTCGAACAATCCCCAACAACGGCGCCAAAAACTTGGTGCACGAAATCACAATCACACTTTTGCAATTCCGCACAACTAACCAGCAAGTGCATTGGGTCGTCCAAGTAATACCTTACGTGAGTAAGGGTCGATCTCACGGAGATTGTCGGCTTGAAGCAAGCTATTGTTATCTTGTAATTCTTAGTCAGGATATCAGTAATGATTCTTAGTTTTAATTGTAAAAAGTAAAAGAACATGAAATAAATACTTGTTATGCAGTAATGGAGAACAGATTGAAGTTTTGGAGATGCTCTATCTTCTGAATCTCTGCTTTCCTACTGTCTTCTTCTTCACGCACGAAGATCTCCTTCCATGGCAAGTTGTATGTTGGTGGATCACTGTTGTCAATGGCTACCATCCGTCCTCTCAATGAAAAAGGTCCATGTGCATGGCTAATCATCTGTCGGTTCTCACTTGTGTTGGAATAAGATCCATTGATCCTTTTGCATCTATCACTACGCCCAATACTTGTGAGTTTGAAGCTCATCACAGCCATCCCTTCCCGGATCCTACTCAGAATACCACAGACAAGGTTTAGATGTTCTGGTTCTCAGGAATGATGCCAATTGATTCTAGCTTTTACCACTAAGGCTCTGGATTCAGGGATTTGAATGCTCTGTTGTCAGGAGAGGCAATCAAACTCCTGAACCAGGAACCCAAGAGATATACACTCAAGCTATTACAGATAGAACGTAAGTGGTTATCAGGCACGTGTTCATAGGTTGAGAATGATGATGAGTGTCACGAATCATCACATTCTTCACGATTAAGTACGAGTGAATATCTTAGAACAGAAGCAGGTGTGTTGAATAGAAAATAGAAGTAATTGCATTAATTCATCGAGACACAACAGAGCTCCTCACCCCCAATCATGGAGTTTAGAGGCTCATGCCGTAGAGATACAATGTAAAATGTGAAAATGTCATGAAGTCCAAAAAAAATCTCTAAAAGTAGTTTTATACTAAGCTAGTGACCTAGGTTTATAGAAATTGAGTAAACTAAGATAGGTAGTGCAGAAATCCACTTCCGGGGCCCACTTGGTGTGTGCTTGGACTGAGAATTGAAACTTCCATGTGTAGAGACTTTATTTGGAGTTAAACGCCAGGTTGTAGCTTGTTTCTGGTGTTTAACTCTGGTTTGCAACTTGTGTCTAGCGTTTAACGCCAGAATATTGCTGGAAAGCCCTAGATGTCTACTTTCCAAAGCAATTGAGAGCGCGCCAATTGGGCTTCTGTAGCTCCAAAAAATCCATTTCAAGTGCAGGGAGGTCAGAATCCAACAGCATCTGCAGTCCTTTTTCAGTCTCTGAATAAGATTTTTGCTCAGGTCCCTCAATTTCAGCCAGAAAATACCTGAAATTATAGAAAAACACACAACTTCATAGTAAAGTCTAGAAATGTGATTTTTGCATAAAAACTAATAAAAATATACTAAAAAGTAGCTAGATCCTACTAAAAATTATATGAAAATACCCCCAAAAAGCGTATAAAATATCCGCTCATCAGCGATACCCACACGTCCGCGTTCTCTGCACGTGCGCGTGGGTAGCAGAATACCCATTCCATGCTTCAACACCAGTCACGCGTGCGCATGCTTCATCATAGGTGCTCCATTGACCTGTGCGGGTCATGCATGCGTGCGCGTCGATTGTAGAACTTTGCATCCAAATTTCAATCTGCCCGAAAATGCTGAGTAAATGAATGTAGTGCTCTCTTTGAAAATGAGCGCCAACCACTACCACGCGTCATGCACGCGTACACGTGGATCTTCGAAAATTGCCTCCTAACGCGTAAGCATCCCGTACGCGTCCGCGTCGCCTACTGAGCGTGGCGTTCTTCATTTAAATGCTACGTTATACTGCAATGCTCTTCTTTTTCTTCACTTTTTCACCTAAAATCAACCAAACAAGAAATTAAAGTATCACCAAAATCATAAGATTCATAATCATCAACAAAATTGTGCATAATTCTCATAATTTTGTACAAAATCAACAATGTTTGATTGAATCAAAATAATCATGAATTTTCACTCCAACCACTTACTTATTGTGCAAGAAAGTGCATAAAACCTAATGAAACAAAAGAAAAATGCTTGTGAAACTAGCATAAGATGACTTGTCATCATCCGGCAACCTCAAAGACGGCTAAATCCCACAATCCTTGATGTAGTCAAGAAGGAAGTAACTCGCCTCTTGGAAGCGGACATCATCTATCCCATTTTAGACAGTGAGTGGGTAAGTTTGGTCCAAGTAGTGCCGAAGAAATCCGGAGTAACCATGGTTAAAACGGAAAGTGGAGAGCTCGTTGTAACCCGGATTCAAAATACTTGGCGAGTGTGCTTAGATTACCGCTGGCTAAATCAAGAAACGCAAAAGGAGCACTACCCATTGCCGTTCATAGACCAAATGTTGGACCGCTTGGCAGGTAAATCCCATTATTTCTTTTTAAATGGATATACGGGGTACTTCCAGATTCATATAGCTCCTGAGGATAAGGATAAAACCACTTTTACTTTCCCCTTTGGAACATTTGCGTATAAGAGAATGTCGTTTGGCTTATGCAATGCACAGGCAACGTTCCAAAGGTGCATGACAAGTGTTTTCTCAGAACTTTTGGAAAATTGCATGGAAATTTTCATGGACGATTTCAGTGTTTATGGTAGCTCCTTTGATGCATGTTTAGGGAACTTAGCTCGGGTACTAGAAAGATGCACCAACACTAACCTTGTATTGAACTTTGAAAAATGCCACTTTATGGTGAAACAAGGTATAGTGTTAGGTTATATTGTATCCAAAGACGGAATTTTCATAGACCCGGCTAAGATCAATGTCATTTCGAGTTTACCTTACCCCTCCTCGGTGAGGGAGATTCGTTCCTTTCTTGGCCACGCAGGTTTTTGCCGTCAGTTCATCAAGAATTTTAGCCAAGTCACCTTACCCCTTTCCCGCTAACTTCAAAAGAATGTGGAATTCATTTTTGATGAGGATTTCAAAAAGGCTTTTGACAAGTTGAAGGAAGCTTTAACCACAGCTCCTATTGTGCGAGTCCCAAATTGGGATCAACCTTTCGAGAACATGTGTGATGCCTAAAATCACGCCGTAGGTGCTGCGCTAGCACAGCGTGATGGTAAAGCTCCTTACACTATAGCCTATGCTTCAAAGACCTTAGATTTGGCCTAGTCAAATTACACCACTACCGAAAAAGAGCTCTTAGCTATTGTTTTTGTGCTAGATAAGTTTCGACCCTATTTGCTAGGCTCTAAGGTAGTGGTGTATTCGGACCATGCCGCCTTGAAATATTTGCTAAAGAAGAAAGAGTCAAAGCCTAGGCTCATTAGGTGGATATTACTCTTGCAAGAATTTGACTTGGAGATCAGAGATAGAAGTAGGACCCAAAATCTGGTAGCAGACCATTTGAGTCGGCTTTAAGGATTAGCTTCAGATCCCACTTCTATCAATGACTCATTTTCCTTCGATACCTTGTAAGCAATATCCCAAAGTACCCCTTGGTTTGCCCCGATTGCTAATTACTTGGTTGCCCGCATTTTTCTCCCACAATTTTCAAAGCATCAAAAAGATAAATTGAGAAGCGATGCTAAATATCATATTTGGGATGATCCACATCTATGGAGGTGTGGGCTGACCAAGTGATTAGAATGTGTGTGCCGAAATCTGAGTTTCAATCTATCCTTCAATTTTTCCACTCATCTAAGAGTGGGGATCGTTTCGGCCCACAAAGAATAGCAAAGAAGGTTTTAGACTACGGATTCTGGTGGCTTACTTTATTTAGGGATGCCAACCAATTTTGCAAATCCTGTCATCAATGCCAGAAATCTGGAAATACCTCACAGAGAGATGAAATGCCTCAACAACCGATGATTTTTTGTGAGATTTTTTATGTTTGGGGCATAGATTTCATGGGGCCATTTCCAAATTCCAATGGGTTTGTTTATATTTTTTTAGCAGTGGATTACGTCTCGAAATGGGTGGAAGCAATTCCTACCCGAAGTGATGATGCTAATACCGTCGCCTCATTCATGAAAAATAGCATTATCTGTAGATTTGGGTCACCACGAGCAATCGTGAGCGACCAAGGAACCCATTTTAACCACAGGAAAATTGAGGCGTTGATGAAAAAGTATGGGGTCATCCACAAAGTCTCCACATCCTATCATCCTCAGACCAATGGGCAAGCAGAAGTGTCCGACAAGGAGATCAAGAGGATCTTGGAGAAAGTGGTTAACCCACTGATGAGCGGATATTTTATACGCTTTTTGGGGATAATTTCATATAGTTTTGAGTATGTTTTAGTTAGTTTTTAGTTTATTTCCAGTAGTTTTTAGGAAAAAATCATGTTTCTGGACTTTACTATGAGTTGTGTGTTTTTCTATAATTTCAGGTATTTTTCTGGCTGAAATTGAAGGAGCTGAGCAAAAATCTAATTCAGGCTGAAAAAGGACTGCTGATGCTGTTGGATTCTGACCTCCCTGCACTCAAAGTGGATTTTCTGGAGCTACAGAACTCGAAATGGCGTGCTTCTAATTGTGTTGGAAAGTAGACATCCAGGGCTTTCCAGAAATATATAATAGTTAATACTTTGCACAAGAATTGACGACGTAAACTGGCGTTCAACGCCAGCCTTCTGCCCAATTCTGGCGTCCAGCGCCAGAAAAGGATCAAAAACTGGAGTTGAACGCCCAAACTGGCACAAAAACTGGCGTTCAACTCCACAAATGGCCTCTGCACGAAATCTCAGCCCCAGCACACACCAAGTGGGTCCCAGCACACCAAGTGGGCCCCAGAAGTGGGTCTCTGCATCATCCATCATAGTCTACTCATATTTTGTAACCCTAGGCTACTAGTTTAGTATTTAAACAACTTTTAGAGACTTATTTTGTATCTCATGACATTTCAGATCTAAACTCTGTATTCTCTAACGGCATGAGTCTCTAAACCCCATTGTTGGGGGTGAGGAGCTCTGCTATGTCTCAATGAATTAATGCAAGTATTTCTGTTTTCCATTCAAACACGCTTGTTCCTATCTAAGATGTTCATTCGCGCTTAACTGTGATGAAGGTGATGATCTGTGACATTCATCACCTTCCTCAACCCACGAACGTGTGCTTGACAACCACCTCCGTTCTATATCCGATTGAATGAGTGTCTCTCAGATTCTTTAATCAGAATCTCCGTGGTATAAGCTAGAACTGATGGCGGCATTCATGAGAATCCGGAAAGTCTAAGCCTTGTCTGTGGCATTCCGAGTAGGATTCAAGGATTGAATGACTGTGACGAGCTTCAAACTCCTGAAGGCTGGGCATTAGTGACAGATGCAAAAGGATAGTAAATCCTATTCCAACCGGATCGAGAACCAACCGGTGATTAGCCGTGCTGTGACAGAGCGCGTGAGCGTAGTTTTCACTGGAAGGATGGAAGGTAGCCATTGACAACGGTGATCCACCAACACACAGCTTGCCATAGGAGGACGTGCGTGCGTGAATCAGAAGACAGAGGAAAGCAGAGATTCAAAAGACAAAGCATCTCCAAAAACTCCAACATATTCTCCATTACTACACAACAAGTAACTTTTAATTTATGCTCTACTGGTTATTCATAATTCAACTGATAAACATAATTGACTTCCTGACTAAGATTTACAAGATAACCATAGATTGCTTCAAACCAACAATCTCTGTGGGATTCGACCCTTACTCACGTAAGGTATTACTTGGACGACCCAGTGCACTTGCTGGTTAGTGGTACGAGTTGTGAAAAGTGTGATTCGCAATTTGTGCTACCAAGTTTTTGGCGCCGTTGCCGGGGATTGTTCGTGTTTGAACAACTGACGGATTATTTTGTTGCTTAGATTAGGAAAAATCTTTTTTTTTTATTTTTTTTTGGTTTAGAGTCTTTTATTAATTATCCCTTGTTAAAATACTTTAAATTTATAGCTCAGTTATTTAGAACGTGATGTTTATGTTCATGATAATTGGCTATCATATTTTTAAAAAAAAAAAAACCTTTTTCAAAAATAATTTTTCTATTAAATCCTGTGCCAAACTTTAAGTTTGGTGTTTTCAAAAATAATCTTTCTTAAAATTTTTGAAGGTCCCATAACTCATTTGGCTACAACATTAATTTGATTGGGTTAGAATCTTTTATACTCTTTTCAAAACCTTCTTTTTCAAAAATATTTTTTTTTATTAAATCTTGTGCCAAACTTTAAGTTTGGTGTTTTCTTGTTGATTCCCCTTTGATTTTCGAAAATTTTGGTTTGGTTTTCTAAAAATTTCAAGTTTGGTGTTCTTCCTTCATGTTCTTGTGTTCTTGTGAGTCTTCAAAGTGTTCTTGAGTTTCCTTGTGTCTTGATCTTAGAATTTTTAAGTTTGGTGTTCCTTGGTGTTTTCCCTCCAAATTTTTCAAAAACAAGGAACATTAGATCTAAAAATTTTAAATCTTGTACTATCTTATTGTTTTTCTCTTTCCTCACTAAATTCAAAAATATCTTTTCAAAATATCTTTTCTAACTTCCTATCTTTTCAAAATTTGTTTCAACTAACTAACCAACTTTTTGTTTGTTTCTTAACTTTTTCAAAACTACCTAACTAACTCTCTCTCTCAAATTTTCGAAAATATCTCCCCTGTTTTTCAAAAATTTCGTTTTTTTTTTAACTAATTAATTTTAAATTTTTTTTACGAAAAAAAAAATTTTATTATTTCAAACTTCAAATTCTTTTTAGTTATTTTATTTTATTTAAGTATTTACTTCTTATAAAATAAAATAAATAAAAAGATAAATCAGTCCAAGTTATATCCATAGAGATCCATCATGGACATAAGTGGAGATGGACAGTCCAGGAGGACTTTGGGGTCATATTCTAACCCCTCTACTGCTTCATATGGGAGTAGCATCTGCATACCCTCCATTGGAGTTAGTAGCTTTGAGTTGAATCCTCAGCTCATTATCATGGTGCAGCAAAATTGCCAGTATTCCGGTCTTCCACAAGAAGAACCTACAGAGTTTCTGGCACAATTTTTACAAATTGCTGACACAGTACATGATAAGGAAATAGATCAGGATGTCTACAGACTATTACTGTTTCCATTTGCTGTAAAAGATCAAGCCAAGAGATGGTTAAATAACCAACCTAAGGCCAGCATAAGAACATGGAAACAGCTGACAGAAAAATTCCTGAATTAATATTTCCCTCCAAAAAGGATGACACAGCTAAGGCTGGACATCCAAGGCTTCAAGCAAGGAGATAATGAATCTCTTTATGATGCCTGGGAGAGATACAGAGAGATGCTACGAAAATGCCCCTATGAAATGTTTTCAGAGTGGGTTCAGTTAGACATCTTCTACTATGGGCTTGCAGAAGGAGCTCAGATGTCTTTAGATTACTCAGCTGGTGGATCTATTCATATGAGAAAGACAATTGAAGAGGCTCAAGAGCTCATTTTTACAGTTGCCAGGAATCAGCATCTGTATCTAAGCAGCAACCCTTCCATGAATGAAGAGGTTAAAACAGTAACTGCTGAATTCAGTACTGTAAAACAAGCTGCTGAATTCAATCAGCAATTAGATTTTCTAACAAAGCAGCTAGCTGAATTCAAAGACAGGTTACAGGAGACAAGGATAGCTAATATACATATGGAAGAACAGTTTAAGCAAACAAAGCAGCAGCTATCAAAGCAAATAGCAGAAGAATGCCAAGCAGTTCAATTAAGAAGTGGGAAAACATTAAATACCCCATCTCAAGGCATTAAAAATTCAAGAAATGAGCAACCCACCAAAAATTCCCCTGAGGACAGTAAGAGCCCAGGGAAAAATAATTCTGGCACTAAAACGCCAGAAAATGGGTGGAAGGCTGGCGCTGAACGCCCAGACCATGCCCAAAACTGGCATTCAGCGCCAGAAACAAGGCAGGATTGGCGTTCAACGCCAGAAATGGGCAAGAATCTGGCGTTGAACGCCCAACAGGGGCACATTTCTGGCGTTCAGGCGCCAGGAACAGACAGTGAGTTGGCGTCTAACGTCACTCCAGCTTCTAACTCTGGTACGCAATTGCCAGTGAGGGATCAGACACACACAAGTGCTGATAACAACCCCTCTAAAAAGGCTTTTTTAACCACTAAGGTTGAAGAATATAAAGCCAAGATACCTTATCCTCAAAAACTCCGGAAAGAGGAGCAGGATAAGCAATTTGCTCGCTTTGCAGATTATCTAAGGACTCTTGAAATAAAGATTCCTTTTGCAGAGGCACTTGAGCAAATACCTTCTTATGCCAAGTTCATGAAAGAGATCTTGAGTCATAAAAAGGAGTGGAGAGAAACAGAAAGAGTTCTCCTCACTGAAGAATGCAGTGCAGTCATTCTGAAAAGCTTTCCTGAAAAGCTTAAAGACCCTGGGAGTTTTCTGATACCATGCATATTAGAAGGTGATTGCACCAAGACAGCTTTATGTGATCTTGGGGCAAGCATCAACCTAATTCCTGCATCCACTATCAGGAAGCTTGGCTTAACTGAAGAAGTTAAACCAACCCGGATATGTCTCCAACTTGCTGATGGTTCCACTAAATACCCATCAGGCGTGATTGAGGACATGATTGTCAGAGTTGGGCCATTCGCCTTTCCCACTGACTTTGTTGTGCTGGAAATGGAGGAGCACAAGAGTGCTACTCTCATTCTAGGAAGACCCTTCCTAGCAACTAGACAATCCCTCATTGACGTCCAGCAGGGGGAAATAACCCTGAGAGTCAACGATGACGAGTTCAAGTTGAACGCTGTCAAAGCCATGCAGCATCCAGACACATTAACAGACTGCATGAAAGTTGACCTTATTGACTCTTTGGTAGAAGAGATCAACATGGCTGAGAGTCTCGAATCAGAGTTGGAAAACATCTTTAAAGATGTTCAGTCTGATTTGGAGGATTCAGGGGACATGAAAGAGCCTCTGAACTTTCTTCTGAAAGAGGAAAAACCTCCTAAACCAGAGCTCAAGCCACTGCCACCATCCTTGAAATATGCATTTCTAGGAGAAGGTGACACTTTTCCAGTGATCATAAGCTCTGCTTTAAATTCACAGGAAGAGGAAGCACTTATTCAAGTGCTAAGGACACACAAGACAGCTCTTGGGTGGTCCATAGGTGACCTTAAGGGCATAAGCCCAGCTAGATGCATGCACAAAATCCTACTGGAGGATAATGCCAAACCAGTGGTTCAACCACAGAGGCGGCTAAATCCAGCCATGAAGGAAGTGGTGCAGAAAGAGGTCACCAAATTACTAGAGGCTGGGATTATTTATCCCATTTCTGATAGCCCCTGGGTAAGCCCTGTTCAAGTCGTCCCAAAAAAGGGAGGCATGACAGTGATTCATAATGAAAAAAATGAACTGATTCCTACAAGAACAGTTACAGGGTGGCGCATGTGTATTGACTACAGAAGGCTCAATACAGCCACCAGAAAGGATCATTTTCCTTTATCATTCATAGACCAGATGCTAGAGAGACTAGCAGGTCATGATTATTACTACTTTTTGGATGGCTACTCAGGCTATAACCAGATTGCAGTAGATCCCCAGGATCAAGAGAAAACAGCATTCACATGTCCATCCGGAGTGTTTGCTTATAGAAGGATGCCCTTTGGGCTATGCAATGCACCTGCAACCTTCCAGAGATGCATGCTCTCTATTTTCTCTGACATGGTGGAAAAATTTCTGGAAGTCTTCATGGATGACTTCTCAGTATATGGAGACTCATTCAGCTCCTGTCTTGATCACCTGAAACTTGTTCTGAAAAGATGCCAAGAAACCAACCTAGTTTTAAACTGGGAAAAGTGTCACTTCATGGTGACTGAAGGAATTGTTCTTGGGCATAAAATCTCAAACAAGGGAATAGAGGTGGATCAAGCAAAAATAGAGGTAATTGAAAAATTACCACCACCTGCCAATGTTAAGGCAATCAGAAGCTTTCTGGGGCATGCAGGATTCTATAGGAGGTTTATAAAGGATTTTTCAAAAATCGCAAAACCTCTAAGCAATCTGCTAGCTGCGGACACACCATTTGTGTTTGACACAGCATGCCTGCAGGCGTTTGAAACGCTGAAAGCTAAGCTGGTCACAGCACCAGTCATTTCTGCACCAGACTGGACATTGCCATTTGAGTTAATGTGTGATGCCAGTGATCATGCCATTGGTGCAGTATTGGGACAGAGGCATGACAATCTTCTGCATGTCATTTATTATGCCAGTCGCGCTCTAAATGATGCCCAGAAAAATTATACAACCACAGAAAAAGAACTACTTGCAGTGGTTTACGCCATTGACAAGTTCAGATCATACTTAGTAGGATCAAAAGTGATTGTGTATACTGACAATGCTGCTCTTAAATATCTACTCACAAAGCAGGATTCAAAACCCAGGCTCATCAGATGGGTATTGCTTCTGCAAGAGTTTGATATAGAAATAAGAGACAGAAAAGGGACAGAGAACCAAGTGGCTGATCATCTGTCCCGGATAGAGCCAGTGAAAGGGACGTCCCTCCCCTTTCTTGAGATCTCTGAGACGTTCCCTGATGAGCATCTATTTGCCATTCAGGAAGCACCATGGTTTGCCGATATTGCAAACTATAAAGCTGCAAGGTTCATACCCAAGGAGTACAATAGAATACAAAAGAAGAAATTAGTTACTGATGCAAAGTACTACTTGTGGGATGAACCTTATCTCTTTAAGAGATGTGCAGACGGAATTATCCGTAGGTGTGTCCCCAGAGAGGAAGCACAGAGAATCCTATGGCATTGCCACGGATCTCAATATGGAGGCCATTTCGGAGGTGAGCGAACAGCCACCAAGGTCCTCCAATGTGGCTTCTATTGGCCCACACTCTATAAAGATTCCCGAGAGTTTGTACGTAATTGTGACAGTTGCCAAAGAGCTGGTAATCTGCCTCATGGTTACGCCATGCCTCAACAAGGAATCTTGGAAATAGAGTTGTTTGATGTATGGGGAATTGACTTCATGGGACCTTTCCCACCATCATACTCAAACACTTATATTCTAGTGGCAGTTGACTATGTATCAAAATGGGTTGAGGCTATCGCCACACCCTCCAATGATACTAAAACAGTGCTGAAATTCCTCCAGAAACATATCTTTAGCAGGTTTGGTGTCCCTAGAGTGTTAATCAGCGATGGGGGCACTCACTTCTGCAATAACAGCTTTACTCTGCCATGGTTCGGTATGGAATTCGCCACAAAGTGGCCACTCCATATCATCCACAAACCAACGGGCAAGCTGAAGTCTCTAACAGAGAATTAAAGAGAATCCTGGAACGGACAGTAAATACCCGTAGAAAGGATTGGGCAAGGAGCTTGGATGATGCTCTGTGGGCTTACAGAACAGCATTCAAGACCCCTATAGGGACCTCTCCATACCAACTCGTGTATGGTAAGGCATGCCACTTGCCCGTGGAACTGGAACATAAGGCCTATTGGGCAACCAGATTCCTAAACTTAGATGCCAAATTAGCAGGAGAAAAACGATTGCTCCAGCTAAATGAGCTAGAGGAATTCAGATTCACAGCTTTCGAAAATGCCAAGCTTTATAAAGAAAAATAAAAAAAATGGCATGACAGAAAGCTGTCATCTAGAATCTTTGAACCAGGACAGAAGGTCCTGTTGTTTAACTCTAGACTCAGGCTATTCCCCGGGAAACTGAAATCCCGGTGGAGGGGACCATACGTGATTACAAGTGTATCACCATATGGTTATGTGGAGCTTCAAGATATTGATTCTGATAAGAAGTTCATTGTCAATGGACAGAGAATCAAGCATTATCTTGAGGGCAACATTGAGCAAGAATGCTCAAGGCTGAAGCTAGATTAAAAGCTCAGCAAGGTCCAGCTAAAGATAATAAAGAAGCGCTTGCTGGGAGGCAACCCAGCCATGGGGCAACAATCCTCTAAGCATTTTGCCCTATTTTTATTTTTATTTGTTTATATAAAGTTCACTGACACTAAGGTAAAGAATCATTTGCATAAGTTTACAGGGTTACAGAAGGAATCTACACACAAAACAGAGATAGGGAGCTTACTGGCAAGAAAACACCAGTGAAGGCCATTTTGGGCGTTCAGCGCCCAAAATGGGCATCCAGTGGGCGCTGAACGCCAGTAAGGATAGCTATCTGGCGTTCAACGCCAGAAAAGGGCAACAACTGGGCGTTGAACGCCCAGGATAGCAGCATTTGGGCATTGAACGCCCAAAACAAGCAGTGTTTGGGCGTTCAAACGCCAGGATGGTGGGGAGGAGCTCTCCTTCTACCCATCTCCTTCTTTTTCTTTTGCTTGAGGACAAGCAAAGCTCTAAGTTTGGTGTGCTTATCCGTGATCACTAAGATCATGGCCCCTAAAGGAAAACAACCCACTCCAAGAGGAGCAAGGGCGTGATTTAAAGGAACTGAAGCGCCAGAAATTCTCTCTTGAAGGACCAAGCACCTCACAGACTAGAGGAACATCCACTTCCCAAACCTCAAGGTTGTTGAGTTCTAATTTTAGCCTTAACTCTGTGATAACTGTTCTTATTTTAATTTTACCTTAGGAGTCGTATAGTAGTAATTAGTCTATTTTGATTTTATCTCCAATTAAGCTATAGTTTATTTTTCTCATCATCAGCAAACATGAATAAAATAGTAGATCTTTTAAATAAGAAGCAATAAAATTTCGAGTTTTAATAAGAGAAATTCTAATTAGTTAAATGTGGTGGCAATGCTTTCTGTCTTCTGAATGAATGCTTGAACAGTGCATATATCTTTTGAATTTGTTGTTTAAGACTGTTAAATATGTTGGCTCTTGAAAGAATGATGAACATGAGACATGTTATTGAGAATCTGAAAAATCATAAAAATGATTCTTGAAGCAAGAAAAAGCAGCAAAGAACAAAGCTTGCAGAAAAAAAAAAAAAAGAGAAAGAAAAAAGAGAAAGCAAGCAGAAAAAGCCAAAGCCCTTAAAACCAAAAGGCAAGGGTAATAAAAAGGATCCCAAGGCTTTGAGCATCAGTGGATAGGAGGGCCAAAAAGGAATAAAATCCTGGCCTAAGCGGCTAAATCAAGCTGTCCCTAACCATGTGCTTGTGGCGTGAAGGTGTCAAGTGAAAACTTGAGACTGAGCGGTTAAAGTCAAGGTCCAAAGCAAAAAGAAGAGTATGCTTAAGAACTCTGGACACCTCTAATTGGGGACTTTAGCAAAGCTGAGTCACAATCTGAAAAGGTTCACCCAGTTATGTGTCTGTGGCATTTATGTATCCAGTAGTAATACTGGAAAACAAAGTGCTTAGGGCCACGGCCAAGACTCATAAAGAAGCTGTGTTCAAGAATCATCACACTGAACTAAGAGAATCAATAACACTATCTGAATTCTGAGTTCCTATAGATGCCAATCACTCTGAGCTTCAATGGATAAAGTGAGATGCCAAAACTGTTCAGAAGCAAAAAGCTACTAGTCCCGCTCATCTAATTAGGATCTGAGCTTCAATCAAAAACTCTGAGATATTATTGCTTCTCAACCTATTAGTCTTCTATTTTATTTGTCTAGTTGCTTGAGGACAAGCAACAGTTTAAGTTTGTTGTTGTGATGAGCGGATATTTTATACGCTTTTTGGGGATAATTTCATATAGTTTTGAGTATGTTTTAGTTAGTTTTTAGTTTATTTCCAGTAGTTTTTAGGAAAAATTCATGTTTCTAGACTTTACTATGAGTTGTGTGTTTTTCTGTAATTTCAGGTATTTTTTTGGCTGAAATTGAAGGAGCTGAGCAAAAATCTGATTCAGGCTGAAAAAGGACTGCTGATGCTGTTGGATTCTGACCTCCCTGCACTCAAAGTGGACTTTCTGGAGCTACAGAACTCGAAATGGCGTGCTTCCAATTGCGTTGGAAAGTAGACATCCAGGGCTTTCCATCAATATATAATAGTCCATACTTTGCACAAGCATTGACGATGTAAACTGGCGTTCAACGCCAGCCTTCTGCCCAATTCTGGCGTCCAGCGCCAGAAAAGGATCAAAAACTGGAGTTGAACGCCCAAACTGGCACAAAAACTGGCGTTCAACTCCACAAATGGCCTCTGCACGAAATCTCAGCCCCAGCACACACCAAGTGGGCCCCAGCACACCAAGTGGGCCCCAGAAGTGGGTCTCTGCATCATCCATCATAGTCCACTCATATTTTGTAACCCTAGGCTACTAGTTTAGTATTTAAACAACTTTTAGAGACTTATTTTGTATCTCATGACATTTCAGATCTAAACTCTGTATTCTCTGACGGCATGAGTCTCTAAACCCCATTGTTGGGGGTGAGGAGCTCTGCTGTGTCTCAATGAATTAATGCAAGTATTTCTGTTTTCCATTCAAACACGCTTGTTCCTATCTAAGATGTTCATTCGCGCTTAACTGTGATGAAGGTGATGATCTGTGACATTCATCACCTTCCTCAACCCACGAACGTGTGCTTGACAACCACCTCCGTTCTATATCCGATTGAATGAGTGTCTCTCAGATTCTTTAATCAGAATCTCCGTGGTATAAGCTAGAACTGATGGCGGCATTCACGAGAATCCGGAAAGTCTAAGCCTTGTCTGTGGCATTCCGAGTAGGATTCAAGGATTGAATGACTGTGACGAGCTTCAAACTCCTGAAGGCTGGGCATTAGTGACAGATGCAAAAGGATAGTAAATCCTATTCCAACCGGATCGAGAACCAACCGGTGATTAGCCGTGCTGTGACAGAGCGCGTGAGCGTAGTTTTCACTGGAAGGATGGAAGGTAGCCATTGACAACGGTGATCCACCAACACACAGCTTGCCATAGGAGGACGTGCGTGCGTGAATCAGAAGACAGAGGAAAGCAGAGATTCAAAAGACAAAGCATCTCCAAAAACTCCAACATATTCTCCATTACTACACAACAAGTAACTTTTAATTTATGCTCTACTGGTTATTCATAATTCAACTGATAAACATAATTGACTTCCTGACTAAGATTTACAAGATAACCATAGATTGCTTCAAACCAACAATCTCTGTGGGATTCGACCCTTACTCACGTAAGGTATTACTTGGACGACCCAGTGCACTTGCTGGTTAGTGGTACGAGTTGTGAAAAGTGTGATTCGCAATTTGCGCTACCACCCACAACGGAAGGATTGGAGTTCCAGATTGAGAGATGCACTTTGGGCATATAGGACCGCTTACAAAACCCCAATCAGAATGAGTCCTTTTCGTATTGTTTTTGGGAAGAGTTGTCATCTTCCAGTTGAGATCCAACATAGATCCTATTGGGTAGTGAAGAATTGCAATCCGGACTTGAAGGAAGCAGGAATGGAACGTAAACTCCAATTGGAGGAATTAGAATGTCTTAGGCTAGAAGTATATGAGAATGCTCAGTTTTACAAGGAGAAAGCCAAGACAATCCATGACCAAAATATTAGGAGGAAGAGCTTTAGGATAGGTGATGAAGTGCTTGTGTATAATTCGCGGTTGCAATTGATGCCCGAAAAGTTGAGATCTAGATGGGACGGTCCATTCAAGGTGGTGGATGTCAAGCCTTATGGAGTGGTGGAAGTGATTCACCCTATCAATGGGATCAAGTTTAAAATCAATGTTCATAGGGTGAAACTCTATCACACTCAACCCAAAAATGCCAAGGAGTTAGAGATATTCCTCCTTGGAGAAGTTTCAAGTGACCAATGAAGCCATGCAAAGTCCAACTTAGGACTCTAAACCAAAGTGCTTGGTGGGAGACACTGACATTAGGATTTTTGCTGGTAAAGAATTTTATAAAAATAGTCACGTTGTAAGTATAGTTTCTAAGCCAACAGAAAATCCCTTCGTACAAACGTTTTGGTTGTCACAAGTAACAA